>NW_022436942.1:16796694-16983781 GCF_009761245.1 Sapajus apella
CTTGATTATAACTTAGACAAATATTCAATAGATAGGATGCAAAAAGCATGACCTAGACCAAAAAAAAAAGTAAAGATTAAACTTCATAAAACTAAAACATCATGCTAAATGAAAAAAACAAAAAAGATAACATATTGATTGTTATATTTACATAAAATTCTATGAAAGACAAAGTGGAAGAATTGAGGCTTGCAAAAATACTCGGAGAATTATTTGAGTTGGCAGTTGTATATGTATTCACTGTGGTGGGGTTACATGAGTATGGACATATGCCAAAAATGATAAAAATCTACATTTAATTTGAAATTGGGTGGCTTTTATTGTAGGTAGATTATACATCAAAGCTATTAAAAATACTATGTATTAGAATCACATGAAATAATGTTTCTGTTTAGTTGAAATACCATCAACTTCATTAACAATAAGATTCATTTGATTCAGTATGGTTTTTTATGAATTACTTTTCCCACCACTTTCATTTAACTTTATTTCTTCCTAAGATACAAAATCATTTACATAATCTTAAAATGAAAACTCTGAAACAATTTATATTCACAGAAGCATTGTTTTTACTCTGTACCTTTCACACTGAAAGATCAATTATTATTGATTTTTTGTTTACTATTCCATCATTTCTTTTCAGATACGTAAGCATTTCAAATCCCCTTTTATTACTCAAAAGGTAGAACACTAGAAACAATATTGACCACCTGCTATTTCTACCTAATAAAATGTGCTGGAGATTACTCCACTTTCGTTGTATAGAAATGTTTGTTATTGTTTTTTAACTGTGTATGGTACAAATAACAGCCTTAAGGGGTGGGAGAGAAGGGGGATAGAGAACAGTATTTGGAAACTAGAATAAGCTTGCTGACTAGTTACATAGGTTTTCAATGCAAATTATAGTCATATCACTATTAATTTGAAGTTTGGGTTAAAAAAAGAAGACCTTATTTTTCATATTAGGTAACAAAATAACAGATATACAACTTACAACATACTGATATAAAAGAATCAATTACAACACAGCTACAAATTTTTCTAAACACAGACACATAAAAAGTATGTTTTTAAACTTTTATTCCAGTAATCTAACTACTAGGAATGTATTCAAAATATGCAATTGGCAAAAATACAAAACGACATTTGTGTGAGGCTTATCTTTGTGCCATTATTTGCGATAGAAGACTGAATGCAACCAAAAAGTCTCTCAATGTGGCAAGACTGGTTGAATGAATGATAATACAATAACATATGGGAATATCAACTATGGTTAAAAGGGATAAGAAACATTTCCATATACATAAATGGAGCAACCTGTAGCATATTTTTCTCACAATTTTTTCTGCCAAACCAGTCTGGTTCATCTACTTGTAATATAACCAAGAAAAATGCAAAATATTAGTTATTATCAGAAAATCATTTAGATAGTCTTTTGAGACCCTGAGAAGTGAGGCTAATTACTAAGCATTGAGACCGTAGACTGGCATGGTCTTACTATACTTTATCCATTAATTAATTTTCTTATATATTCATTTAACTATCATACAATGCAGTGCTAAACAGAACTTAGAATTTATTTAGCCCTACCTGTCTATTTATGGATGAACAACCTGAGAACTGAAAGTTGTGCCACTCTTTTATAACATTTTTATTTAAAAATTATGTCTAGAAAGAATCAACATGCTTTAATTAAATGTATATTATAAATAAGATTCATATTCCAAATTAAACTATGTAAATTTTGCCAGTGGACAGAAACCAAACAACAGAAAATATTGCTAACTTTAGGTAAGATAAGTCTCGTTTTGTATCCTGGGTCTGTCACATCTTAACTGTATGAATTTGAATGATTAACTTCATTTCTCATCTATTTTTCCCGTCTGTTAAATGAGACACTTCGTAGCTGTATGAGAGAATTAAATCAGATGCTACATACATAGTATGAATTTCAATTACAAACTCCAATGTACAAAAGTGAATTCATACAAACATCTTTATTCCACTAAAATGGTGGTATATAATCTCAGTTTATGTCTAGCATTTTCCCAAGATCCCTGTTTCCAGGGATTTATACAGTATGAAGCCATATAGATCACAGTTCTATTAGGCTGCTGCAAAAGTGACTGCAGTTTTTGGTATTAATGGTAGTTACTAATCCTGCAATTACTTGTGCATCAACCTAACATCAGGTCCTTAATTGTCCTTGGTGTCTCTTCTGCTCTTAGATTGCATTGCTCTTACTATTCTACTCATTTGATTAATGTAAATTATTTTACTGCTGGTGTATTAGGACCATCTAAGGCCCCATTATGAGCCATCACTTAAATACATCATGCATTAATTTTGTATTATATCTATGTCTAGTAATACAGATATAAATATAAATTTAGACAGAGCTATCATCTCCCTAAAACTTTATAAAAAGGAAGCACAAGTTTCTTCTCTCTTTTTTTTTTTAAACAGGATGTCACTCCGTCACTCAGCCTGGAGTGCAGTGGTGCAATTATGCAGTCATAGCTCTGTGCAACCTTGAACTCCTGGACTCAAAGGATTCTCCCACCTCAGCCTTCCAAGTAGCTGGGACTACAGGTATGTGCCACTGTGACTAATTTATTTTTATTGTTTTTATGAGATAGGGTCTCGCTTTGTTGCCCAGGCTGGTCTCGAACTCATGGGCTTAAGTTATCCTCCTGCCTTGGCCTATCAAAGTGCTGGGATTACAGACCATGGTGCTGAGAGTATAACCCTTTATCTAGAAGTAAAAAGTTTCTAATACCTTATCTTTTACCATCTACGTACTTTATTTCCTGTCCCAGACATAGTCTTAGAGAGATGGGTTGTAGTGGGATGGAGAAGGTAAAAGGGAGAGTTGTCTCACTTTAGCAATTTTATCCTGTATTTTTTATCAATATCAAGATTATGTCTGTCATTTATGTGTCCAGGCTTTTAAACATACCTCCTGCCCTGCAAATAAAAAAAAGTAAACCACTTTTTTTTTTGCCTCATTTCTGCTGCCATATCCCTTTTTGAAACAATATTTATGAGGCACTATATCATTGAAAAGATGGAAATTCAAACTGTAAAAGTTACCTTACAACATACATGTAAGTGCCCTACCAGTAATATATGCTCTATAAATAGTATTATACTTGTCCACTCTTCTCCTTAAGCACCCCTTTCTTCTACTCACCACTTTTCTTTTAAATGTTCGCGATCTTTGACTAGATGAGTTACTGCCTGAGGTTCTTTCCTTTCTTAGTAGCACAACTGGTTTCCATAAGCCTTCCTTTGGTGCTACAACCTTTTTTTTTTTTTAGCCTCATATCTTATGTTTACTACATCTGGAATTCTGAGATTGTCGCTTTATTGAGCTAACCCATGATTCAATAGTTTTCAGATTTTCCATCTCCCAAAAATGACAGAGAAGTCTGGCTGTACTTTCTTAAAAGGTACATCTTATCAGTAATATTTCCTTGTGTCTTGTTGCCTCTGGGCTGCCTACAATTGAGAACTGGCTTTGCCTTCACCCTTGGACTTAGGATTTTTTCTCATTAAACCTACATTTCTTACAGACAGATAATTTTCCTGGTGTTATAGTATTTGTGGGAATTTAAACCACGCACATATTTTCCATAAATATGTATTTCACTTATGGATTTGAGTGAAAGAAAACATGGGAATTTGAGTAAATGATTGCAATGTAACATTTAGTGATAGGCCACTACTTATTGACTACAGGATAATCATAGCATCCTAATTAATGTGATTTGAAAGTCTCACAGTAAACAACAGCAGGACCACATTAATGCATGGAATGAGATTTTAGTCAAAATGTCCATAGATTTAAACAAATACCTGGAATAAAAATGCACTATATACTTCCTGCTTTCATTTACACCTAATTTGAATTGTCTACTCTCTCCCATCTCAGGGGAAGATAGGTGATATAGTGGTAACCCTGCTAGCACTTTTTGGCAACCCAGTGAGCACGGAGTGACATTTGGCTGTATTAGGTGTGATGGCTTTGCAATTGGGAGTGTGGCTTACTAAGGACATTTGTGACACTGTGGATTATGTGTGGAACATCAACCTGGTCCCCAAGATACTGTAAAATTAATACTTTTACACTGGACACTGAAGCTAATGTGTGTGAGCATTGCATTTCATATATTATTCTGCTGTTATTTTTGTCTTTACTATAAATAGCATCACTAATGAATGTCAGTTTCAGAGTTTCAAAACGGGTTTTCTCTGTATTTATCTAATGCATTCTTACAAGTCTCAAAATATAAGGAAGTGACAACATAATTATATCTTGCTTTACCCATAATGTAAAGATCATTTCTTCAGTACCTCTACTTTATATATATAAATCTCTTAGTAGTCACTGAGGGATCATTGAAAAGCAATATAAAAATAATGTATCATTATTGTAGGAAGAAGAAAACACCTTTAAAAACAAAAGGGGTTACATTGAAGATAATTAAAACACTTTATAAAGTGAATTACAGTGTTTTATCAAGGCAAAGAAAATTGCAAAAAGACAGTTTGAGATTAAGACATCTTGCTTTCTAACTAGGATTTATTTCTTTCAAGGTTACTGTGATTGCTTATCCAGTTCTCTGTAACTTCCTTATACATCACAAAGGGTTAGCATTTCAAATGAGTTTTCAAAGATTTCTGCTCATAACTCTGCAACTTGACTCAGTTATTGTTCAGGAAGTGTTAGCTGTTTATTGCTATCAATTTTTGAGGATTTATGATAAAACATGTCTCAGTAATGTAACACACAGATTTCTATGTGATAAAATTAATTCTCTTAATCTTAGCCAAAAATTTTAACAATATCCTAGTAGTACAAGTAATATTTCCAAATCAGTACAAAAGTTTGATCCTTATATGCATGCATTAGCTAAGCAGACAGATGCTTCCCATAAAACCACCTGGATGAAAATCTGATTCATTTGGCTACTGGAAAAAGCAATTTTAAGCATACTCACTAATATCCTTTTCATAAATGAACATAATAGCAGGCCATACAATGCATTTAATCCACTTAAATTCTAATGGTTGCTGCATTATTTTTAGTATCATTGAAACTAAATTTCATCTAAACACTTTGAAATCAGTAAATGTAAAGCAACCTTCCATGAAAGCAAATTAACTTCACAAATACTGGCACCTATTATTTGTTAGATATTACTTGATGCAGATTATTTACAAATACTTGTGTGTTGGTTATTTTTCCCCCGGCAATAATGCTGAATTAAAAACAGAACTGCAAAATTTCAAAGAATTTAAGAAATTAAGCTTGTTTCAGATTTATAGAATTGTAGGTGAGCTGCAGTTCTGTAGCTATCAGTCAGACTCAGATTGACTTGGCTGGACCAGGCTGGACTACTGATTGCGGGTTATATTTTTCCTCCGTATAGCTTCATTCCTTTATTCAGGAAGAAAGATCAATGCCTACCTGGGGCTGCTCTTTACATGGAGAGAGTGGTGGAGCGTGGTGGCTGACGCTTGTAATCCCAGCACTTCGGGAGGCTGAGGCCGGTGGATCACCTGAGGTCAGGAGGTTGAGACCAGCCTAGCCAACATGGCGGAACCGCGTCTCTACTAAAAATATAAAAATCAGCTGGGAGTGGTGGCAGGTGCCTGTAATCCCAGCTACTTGGGAGGCTGAGGCAGGAGAATTGCTTGCACCTGGGAGGCAGAGGTTGCAGTGAGCCGAGATCACCCCATTGCACTCTAGCCTGGGAGACAAGAGTGAAACTTCGTCTTGAAACAAACAAACATGGAGAGAGTAAGCTCCCTGAGTCTTGGTGGACAGTGCCACATCTTTCAAGGCCTTAGGTCAAAACTGGCACAATTTATCACTTCTACATTCCATTAAACTAAGTCATATGGCTATGGCTGAAATCAATTTGTGGAAAAGTATACTCTGCCAACAGGGAAGCATGGCAAGGGGATTAGCAATGGTAAGGGGAGAATTGTGGTAAAATGATATGACCCATCACGCCTTGAAACAATCCCATCAGATCTCAGGGAAACAGAAACTTGAAAAATCAGCGATACATCCCCATGAAAATACAAATATCTTAAGTTTAAAACGGATGCAGGCCACCGTGCTCTTCAGGTCAGTGCTTCTCATTACAAATCACCTGTGGGGGAGATAGTGTTTGTTTCAACACCAAGGCACGGGTTTTTTTCCTGAAGATTTGCTTTTACTTTATCTAGAATGGGGCTCAGGCACCAGTACTTTTTAAAAGCTCTACTTTTTCAAAGTATAGCCAGGTGGTGAAAGTGACCAAGATCTATTCCCAGTAAGTTCTCCCATTAATAATGTCTTCCTGTCTCAGAGGTTTGAAAACTCAGAAGTTGTTTCGAAAGCCAATTTAATCAAATAAAGATAGTTTTGACGAAATAAGCTGTTATTTTCCTTGTGGCCAATTACACATATTTTTAAATTGTGGCTACCAGTTTTACTAAAATCTGAACTATATGGATAAACAATATTTTCTGATGATTGAGTAGACACAGAATATGCAGTATTCTTCCGCCATGGTGTCTGAGGAAAGAAAGTTGTGTTGTGGTCACTGATTGAGCAAAGATGACAGAAAGAAAATATTATATTATCCATTGATTTTCTGTGCATTTTCCTCCTTTTAGTCTTTCTGTCCATCTAACACACTGCACCACTGAGCCACATTCTTAATACTTTCCTTTTTTTGAGACAGAGTCTCACTCTGCTGCTATGGCTAGAATGCAGTGGCAGGATCTTGGCTCCTTGTGATCTTGACTTCCTAGGTTCTCAGGGAACTCACATGGTTCTCGTGCCTCAACCTCCTGAGTAGCTGGCATTCCCAATCATTTTCCATAGAATCTGGGAATGTATATCATGACCCCATTTATGACCAGAGGCTTTCTTTTTTGGTTTTTATTCTCAGTATATTTGCTCCATAATACAATTCTCAAAAAAAAAAAAAATCTTTCTGGGGACAAGTGTATTACTACAAAAGATAGAGACTAGACTAGAAAAATTATTTCTCTGAATTTCTCAGACTTGATTACTATACCCTGAATTTGTTATCGGTTCAATAATGGACTTTAAAAACTTGTTTCTACTTTCTGCTTAAGATAAATATAACTTGCTTCTTTTTGCAACCAATTGACTATGTTAGAATTCTGCTATCTTCTTCTGTCTATAGTATTCATTTATTTAACCATCTTAGTTTCAACCAATAATTTAGATAACACTTACACTTTAACAAAATGCTTTAATGACTTAACAAAAATGAATTAAAAACTATGGAAATTATTGATATTGCCAGGTTCAGTGGTGCATGCCTATAATCCCAGCTAATCAGGAGGTTAAAATGGGAGGGCTGTTAAAGCTCATGAGTTCAGGACCAGCCTGGGCAATATAGTGAGATCACATCTTAAAAAAAAAAGAAAGAAAGAATTTATAGATATTGTAATATGAGTGTTACAGATGTAATATGAGACCTGAAATATTTCTTGCAAATGGAAAAATTTGAGTAATAACAGATTGCATTCTATATTCACTTTATAAGCTTATGACATATATAGGAGTCTATTTGCTGTGTTTGTTGCTCCCCAAAATGCATATTTTCAAATTATAACCCTCACAGTGACAGTATTAGAAAGCAGGCTCTTTGGGAGGTGATTAGGTCATGATGATGAGGCCCTCATGAATGGGCTTCATGCCCTTATACAAGAGACCACAAAGCTGGTTCTTTCTAGCATGTGAAGACAAAATGATAAGGTGCCATCCATGAAACAGAAAGAGTCCCCAGACAAGACATCAGATCTGCTGGTGCCTTTCTCTTGGACTTCTCAGAATCCATAACTATGAGGAACAAAATTCTGTTGTTTATAAGCCACCCAGTGTATGGTATTTTGTTATGGCTGCCTGAATGGACTAAGGCAATATTCAGATTAATTGCTTGAATCACCATATATTCGGGAGAGCAAGAAGTTCAAAACTCCTTTTGAGGATTTCCCCACTTCAGTAAACCTAGGCACATTCTAACATACGAGAAGCCAGTTGCTCATACATCATCATGCTCTGCACCCAAGAAGTGTTTGTGTCTGTGTCTCTGCTGTTCTTGAAAAATACATGTGGCTTAGTGATCAATTTCCCAGCTATTGATATTCTTTGAAGGTGCATGATTTCTCCCTTTCTGTGTTACACTTGGGTAAGGGTTTAATCCAAGGTTTATTATGGTTTATGGCTCATTGCATTATATATTCTCTTAGTCCTTATTCCTGAAAGATACCCCCTTTTCCAGGTTTGTCAAGTTTATGGTGGCTCTAGTCTCAATCGCAGTTTTTCTTTTGATGACTTGTCTTTTCTTGCTATGAAACTTTAGTTGAATCTCAAAAAAGAAATGAATATGTTCTTTATTTCTTGACTCCCAATGGCAAATGGTCTAAACACTTGTTTATATTTGTTTGGAGTTTTTCTTTTGTTTGATTGTTAATTTCTCCCCTGCAATTAGCTTGGCATATCAATAGGAACTGAGAGGGAGAGTTACTTACTTCCCTAGAGCTAATGTTCACCACTTACCCTTTAATTACTTACTTTTGAATTCCATAACCAAAAATAGTATTTCACTCCTGAGAATCCTTTTGAATCTTCAAAGTGGAGAAGAAGCGTTAGGTGAGCATCATATTATCTAGTGAGGTGCAGGGCTATGAGAATTCATTTGATTAGACTATCCCCTTTCTCCACTGTGACACAGGGATATAAGCTGTGTTGGAAGCTAACTGGATTATTTTTATAAGTAGAGTTTTAAGAAAACATGTTGAACATCTTGTTGGTGTATCAACCAGACCTCCCTTTGGTAGAGCCAGAGTTGTCCTGCAAAAGGCAATCACATACTTCATGCCATTGCTTGAGAGAATTTTTCCTAGTTCTATCTCAGGATCATACCCTTCCCTTTAGAATGTATTTTTTTAATTTGAGTACCCGCTGTATGGTCTTAACTATACTTGTGATCAAAAAAGGACTGCACTTTATTTGAGGAGGAGAATGAGGGCTGTGAAAGCATGTTCACACTCTCTTTCAAACCTATTCATCAGGCTCTCCCCCTCCACATGGGTCTCTAGGGCCCTTCTTAGGGAATATTTTAATGCACGATTCTTCTTAAATATGACATCAGGAAAAAAGTGACCAGCCCTCCCATACAGAAGGGGAGCCCACATTTTGCCCAGTTAAGCATAGATTTTGCTGGTTTTGGCTAGCCCTTGCCAAAAGATTTCAGGGCACAGTGCAAGAGTACAAATAGAGAATCATACCAGTGAAGTTATAAATCAAGCTAACTAACCATTACATAAGACATGTCCTATTCTCCTGCCTTGATCAATACATCATTATAACAACCTAGAATACCCAGTTTGAACTTCATTTTCAGAGGATTTGGATTTCCACAGTGGTATGAACACAGTGAGCCCTGGGGCATAGATACTTAAACCTGGCTCAGGGTAATTTAGACAGAGAATTCTGGAATTTCTAGTACCCAGAACATAGTCTAGAAGAGAAAGAGGCCTGGACTCAAAGTGGATCCACCTGTTGGTCCTTTGACTCCTTGATGTCATAGAAGAGGTATAGCCAGAGAGACTAGAGCTGAGCCCTGTAAATTTCAGGGACCAGGTTTGTTGCCTGAGGTCTAAGGATGGAACTGGAGGGACTTTTCTCTGCATAACAGAAGGAGAATAGTATGGGAGCTTTGCAGAAATTTGGGAAAGAACAGAGCAAAAAAGAAGGAAGATAAATAGGGGAATCAGAAAATGGCATGAGTCTGAAACTAGGTGAGGTCTCTAAAACTCAATAGTAACGAAATGGCCAAAAATCTTTAAGAATAAAATGCTTTCTATAATTTTGAAAAGTTTAAAAAAGCAATGAAAGTAGTTTCAGGAATTTACAGAGCAAGGCAAAGTTTTTATAAGTTCTGAATGGTAGAGAAGTGTGTGAATGCAAGGAGGAAAAAGTTGGATAAAGCAGGTTTTGAGGCAGAATCAGAAGATTTCCCTGAGGCAAGAGTTTACTAAGAGAGTTGACTTTTTCTAAAGTACTATCACTTCACCTAGGGTAGAGAGGGGAAGATAAATGTTGAGACACTCAGAAAATTCTAGACTATCAACAATTACAAGCCAATGACAAATGAGAAGAATTGTGTATGTCTAACTTGTCTCTTGCTTTAAGTGAGTATAAATATGCCTTGTAACAAGTTTAAGGTAACAAAGCAATATACAGAAAAAAAGAAAGTCTCCCTTCTGCTTCTTTTTCCAGCTACTCATTTTTCCTCAGTGGAGTAATTACTGTTGTCAGATTCTTATAACTCCTTTCCGAGATAGTGTATATATTCAAATATATTTTTATTTTCCTCGCAATTATAGCAACTATATAGACTTTTCTGTACCTTGTGTTTACACTTTACTGTGTATCTTGGTGATCCTTCCACAAATGTATGTTTCATGTTGCCTCATTGCTTTGAATGGGCTGCATATGTTCTGTTGAATTGGTGAAGCTTGATTTACTTTACAAATCATCTATTGATTAAAATGCAGGCATATGGCTTCACATTTGTTCCGTATCTCTATACTATAAAATCCTGGATGTGGAACTTCGGAATCTATGTTGATAGATAGTGCTAAGTCATATTGTATACAAGTTATAGTGGATTGGATTATTATTTGGCAAATAATAATTCATTCCAATTCCCAAGCCTTTGTGGTTATATATTTTATACCACTCCACTGACTTTGGTCTTAACTGTGTTGTTACAAGAAAAACTTGGGATTGTTACCTCCCTCTACCCCAAAACTGGAAAGGAACTAAGAGAGCAAAGAATGACTCAGACAAGTCCACCCTGGCAAGCAGGTCTTACTTAACTATACTTGTGATCAAAAGAGGACTGCACTTTATTTGAGCTGGAGAATGAGGACTTTGAACGCATATTCACACTCTCTTTCAAAGCTATTCATCAGGCTCTCCCCCTCCACATGGGTCTCTAGGGCTCTTCTTAGGACTTACATACAGAGCCCTCTTACATGACAGCAGGACAGCTCTAGAGATCTGCACTGCCTCCCATCTCTAAACTGCTTGTAAGCTAATTTTCTGCCTCTTTGCCTCCTGTGTTTGTGTAGGTCAGTTTTAGTTCATCTCCATATGATGACTTGGACCCACCAAAGTCTCTGCCAAATCCTGCCAACTTTAACCAAATCACAGCTGATCTGCATACCAATGAGGATAAAATAAATGTTTGTTGTTACAAACCACCAACACTGGGATGTGGGGAGCCTTATAGCATCAACAGCCAACTGAGTCAGATTTTTTTTTTTGGTAGGTTCTCAGATACTCCTGTGATGTTTGGGTTCTCAGGGATACCTCCTCCTTCACTGGGCAATCTGGCCTTGACTCACAGCCCAACCTTCCAGGTTCAGGCAGCAGACATACACCCTTAAGCCTAATGGGGCATCCATTACACTACACATGACTCGCTTGAACTAATGAGATGTGATCAGAAGTTACAGTGTATAGTTTCTGAGCTGAGGCTTTAAAATTATGGCACGATTCCTTTGCACTCTTCTAATCTACCATAAGAATAAAATGCTTCAGGAAACTGATGCCCTTTGAGCTAGAACCCTAGCACTAAGAGAGCCTTAAAATCTAGATTTTATGTCTGTTTCAGGTCAGCTCCATATGCTGAACTGGCCCACTGAAGTATCTGCCAAATTCAACTAACTTTAACAAAATCATAGCTGACCTGCATTCCAATGAGAATAAAATGAGTATTTGTTGTTGCAAACCACTAACACTGGAAGGTGGGGAGAATTATAGCAGCAATAGCCAACTAATATAGCAGTTGTGTCAATATGCATTTCTCCTTACAATGTATAAATGTAAGGTTCCCTGTCTGCACCTTTGGTCATACGATGTATTTTCAGAATGTTTGAACTCATCTCTGTGAAAGCTTTCTTATTTTAGTGTGAGATTGAGCATATTTTCACATATTGAAGATCTGTTTTGTATTAACTTTTTCATGAAATATGTTACTATCTTTCTTAGCATGAATTTCTGAGAAAGCAGAGCCTAAGCCAAATGGCTTATTTCTTTTGCACAGGGAGTAAAATTCTAGAGAGCAGCAATGAGGGATCTGAGGAGTAGAGCAGGGAAGGTGAGAAAGACAATGAAAGAAGTCAGGATCAACCTGGTCGTGCAACTGGTTGCTTGATTAGGATCTCCCTGAAAATCCACATAAAATATGTCTAAGGACTTCCATCTGAGAAAGGAAAAGGATATTAATCAGATTCTATCTCCTATTAGTCAAATTTTGTCACATGAGTAATTAATTCACAGCAGTTCCAAGTTGCACGTAGTTGAGCAGTGATGAGTTTCCACAATGGCACCATCAACAAAGAAGCTTCAAAATGGAGCCAAAAGGCAGAAAGTTTGAGCAGAGTTGTCTGCATTAGATGGTGAGTATGTGAGGTTAATCAGAGTCCTTACAGATCTAATGGCTGTAGTGACAACTATAAGAAGGGACGAGTGAGTAAGCGATGATCTGAATAGATGCATAATAAATGTTTGATACAGTCAAGTCTTTGCATCACTCAGATTATCCATGCCCTTCATTTTATCCAGATTCCACACTGCAATACGAAGCCTACATTTTTGTGAGGACATAAGAGGGGAGATTCAAGCCCAATGAGTCACAAAATGCACAATGAGTTCAAAACAGTAGCCAGCCTCAATCAATTAAATACTTATAGCAAGAGTTCAGCCCTCACTGCTGACGTTGATCCTCAGGCCATAAGTGTAAGTCATCAACTACTCCTCTAACACTAATCTCAGAATACACTCACCTCAGCCAACACTTCAGCTGGTCTATTTCACTGGCTTGGTAGAGTGATGCTGACAGTCGCTTCTCATGAGTCTGTAGTTGCTTTGTCCTTGTTGAGCTGTAGTTGTGGCAATTGTCTGGCAAAACTCATCACTGGGTACGAGAGCTTAAAGAAATATTAAAACTATCTCTGGTTTGCAAACATAGCTTTCTCTGTCCCCATTATGTGTTAGCAACTCAAGTTTCTCACAATGATAAGAGTCTATTACATCTGTCATTAAAATCACTCTGTTGTTTTTCTACTGGTCTACTGGATAAGTGAGAGAGTGACCAGGATCAGTGGGATTCTAACTATTTCTTTGGTTAAAAAAGGCTTTGATAAAAGACATAAGAATTTGGATCAATAACTTTATGACTAAGGTTATATAAGGATAGAAACAAAAAACTCTCAAATGGACCTCTGAAATTGAGGAGGAGGAGGGCAATCCTACTTTTATTCCTTAGTTTTTAGACTTTCTTTATTTTTAGAGTCACAGTATCTTATGTCAGCCATTATTTCAGCATGTCTTGCTAAAGATGAAGCAGCATCATTATCTACTGAGGATCCTAGAACCACTGGATGGATGGATGGAGATAGATAGATAGATAACCTCAAAAATCTAAATATACCCAATGAGAGCTGCACTTTTCTTTTTTTTTTTTTGCAATGGGAAAAAGAAGTATTAACATATAAACAATTTGCTTTCACCTTGAATAGGCTAACAAAATATGGACTGAGGCCTAACTTCACTGAGGTAGCAGATCCTTGAATCTTCATGGGCTTAAATTCTATCTTCTGACATGTATGTTTTCTTTATGCATGAAGAATATGTGCCTCTCCTTTTCTCCATGTTCAAATAGTATGCTGCCACCAAGACAGTGAACCGGTACAATCTGTGTGGAAAATTAATGTAATTGACATCTCAGTGGACAGAGAGGAAGAGTTAGCCTGTCCCCAGAGAAGGACAGGGAATGAGTGCAACTATCTATTCATCAAAAGGCAAAAGGCTTTTGATTTTCCCTATTGATGGAGAACAAGAAGATAACACTTGCCAGATCAATGACCACATACAAGTGCCAGTGGCTTTAATGATCTGTTCAAATAAAAATCCAACATGGCAGCTGAAATGAAGCTATCCGTTGGTTAAATTTATGGTTGCCAATTTTCACAGACTACTTTCCACCATTTTTTGAACGACTATAACAGTTGATTAAATAATAATATAAAAACCCTGGCATTTCCTCCCAGAAGACATTGTTGCTTCTGATTTATATCTTGGCAGGAACAGAACAGTTTCCAGTAATTTCTCAGACTTCCACCTGGCATTTCACGCTGTAATGTCTCCTGTTTCTCTAATCGAGAAGCCGGTGTGATTCTGACAACTGCTAGGTATATCCATTTTAAATATACAATTCAGGGTAATAATCACAAAATGTACCCATGGTTACTCTTAGATATGCTAAGAGATAGATTTGCCCCAAATTATTTTCACCTGATCCTCATAATTTCTTACTTTGTTAGCCCATAATTGTGTTTTGGTTTCTCAGGTATTAATGTTAGATCAAACACAGTGGAAAATAGCCACAGGTTATTTTCCACGGGGAAAGAATTGGAAAGTTTTGTCGTATATATATTTTCAGAAGGGCTGAAGGGTCTTTCTTTAAGACCTCCAGACTTCTTCATTCAATGGGCTTTGGGTTTGTGAATGTAATTTGAAATAATCTGAGCAAAGGACCACAATTTTTTGTTGTAGCAGCTTGTAGAGTCTTTTGTTCAACAGTTCTTGAGTTTTAATTACACAATACCCCCCTTATTAGTGGTCTGTCTTTCTTACGGGATACCGTCTTATTAATCAATGCCAAAGATTCCTAATGGTCAAAGTTTCCTGATTGCCCCTCTGGCCTTTTTGCCTACTAGGGTAAGTATAATCAGTTTGTCTCCCACATTTAAGTGTTCAATTTGGTCTCTACCATTTTTTAATTTCCTCATTCCATTGATACTCAGGAGCTCAATTCCACAGCAAAAAATCCTACCATCAACTCCAGCTAACAAAAGATGACCACCACAAGTTTATCAAATACTCTAGTGTAAGCCTTACCAGTACCTTTCTCTGCAGTTTTGCCACCCTTGTGACTATATCCTGGGTTTAAGTTTTCAACCTTTTTCCTTGGGACTACTGAAGTTGGATATTTCCTTAATAGGAAATATCAATAGAAGATTTCTGGCTTAGTAAACTAGCAGTTGACTTAGTGAAAGAGGTTTTCTTTGGCCCTTCTAAGGAAACATAGTAAAGTGGTTGATTCTCAGGCCTTATATTATCATTCTATCCTAACATTTCTACCTCCCTGACCTTCTGCCTCTTCCTCAATACTATGTGAGAAATGTTTTATCATTTATCCAAAATTCAGCAAAGGCCCTCATCACATCCAACCTTCAGGGAGTCATCACAACAGATACTGGTCAGATAGCCTTGCCAAAACATTGAACAGCAAGTGATGGATGAGTTGCTCATGTCAACAAATTCCTACCAACTAGTCATATGATCTGTTCCTAGTTTCAAAATTTTTTAAATCCACTCCAAAATCTGTTCCATTGGTTTCTAACAGAAGGTATTAACCAAGTATCACAATTTATTCAGCTTTAAGGCATTTTTTCCAGGGTTGTGCTGATACCTGACTGATTATCACCCTGAAGTCATGAAGTCAGTGAAACTTTACAGATGGTATTATTAAATGTGTCTCTTGCAAAAAATTCACATGTTGGAAATTCCCAGTGCAACAGCGTTGGGAGGTGGCGTCTAATAGGAGGTGTTTAGGCTATGACAGCGCTGTCCTCATGAAGGGATTAATGCTGCTATAAAAAGGGCAGAAATGAGTTCACTCTATTCTGCTCTTCTTCAATGTGAGGACAATGTTTCTCCCTGCCAGAGCATGCAGCACTGAAAGCACCCTCTTGGAAGTAGAAGTCAGGGCCTTACCAAATACCACATCAGCACCTTGATGTTGGACATTCCAGCCTCCAGAATGATGAGAAAAAAAAAAAGCGTTTGTTTTTTATAACTACTCATTCTTAAGCATTTTATCACAGCAACACAAACCAACGAAGACAGCAGGGTAGGATTCAGGATAGGATAAGTGTTACCTTGCGAGTTATAAGCCAAGCCACTAGTAACCAAGAATAAAGAGCTTTCTGTTCTATAAATGAAAGACAGGGCAGATTTTGACACACAGGTAGTTCAGGATCATCCACATATATGGATCTATCCCAGGTTTCAGAATTCTATTTTCCTATCAGAGTCCTAATTTTGACATTAGAAGTAATTGAGATTGGGCAAGTCCATCTCCTCTGCAGCTTTGCCACCCTTGTAACTATATCTTGGGCTTAATTTTTCAGCCTTTTCCCTGGGGACTACTGAAGTTGGATATTTCTTTAATAGAAGATTTCTGGCTTATTGAATTAGCAGTTGGCTTCCATTTTCATTTGGCAACATTTCTAATTAAAATTTAAATTAGAACCCAAATTTAAATTTAAAACAAACCAAAATACTCCACCTTTTAAAAAATTATTATTGCACTTATATCGTATAAGCTCCATAACCACCAAAAATAACAATATTTACCTCACATCTATCCTTGATCCCAATGAGATGCTTATTTTAAAGGTTCTCAAATTACTGTATGTATTTGTCCTAGTCCATTCACGCTATTGTAACAAAATATCTTCAACTGGATAATGTATAAACAGCAGGAATTTATTGCTGACAGTGCTGGAAGCTGAGCAGTCTAAGGCCAAGGCGCCAGAAAGTTTGGGGTTTGGTGTATTAGCCCATTCTCATGCTACTAATCAAGACATATCAAAGACTAGGTAATATATGAAGAAAAGAGGTTCAATTGATTCACAGTTCAGCATGGCTGGGGAGGCCTTATGAAACTTAAAATTATAGTGGAAGGGGAAGAAAACACTCTTTTTCACATGGCAGCAGTAAGGAGAAAAGCCAAGTGAAGCGGGGTAGCCTTTATAAAACCACCAGATCTCATGAGAACTTACCACCATGAGAATAGCATGGGGAAAACAGCCCCCATAATTCAATTACCTCACACCACGCCCCTCCCAGGATACATGGGGATTATGGGAACTGCAAGATAAGATTTGAGTGGGGACACAGCCAAACCATATTATCTGGTGAGGCCTGTTCCTCATAGATGGGACCTTCTCTGTGTCTCACATCACTGGTCATGCAATGCTCCCGCAGGACCTCCTTTATAACAGCATTAGTCCCATCATCAATGTGGAGCCCCCATGACCTAATTTTCTTCTAAGTGTCCCTCTCTTAATGATATTGAGATTAGGCTTCAACATACGAATTTTGGGCATACCATTCAGATGACAGTAGTATTTTAGTTGATTTCTATATTTCTATAATTCAGAGATCTGTTGTCCAGGAGTATAATTCCTCCCATTCATATTTATTTTTAGAGTTTCCCTAACTATTGTTTACTTCCTAGTTATATAAACTAGAATTAGCCTAACTAGTTCCAAGATGTCAATTTGATCTTTTTATTGAGAATATGAATCATGTAGCTAATTATACCGAAATGTCATTTTAAAGATGTCTGATATTGCTAGTAAAGAACATTTTATGCCCCCCTTCCCCCTGTTTTTATTATATTACAAATAAATAAATTTGTCATTTGTTATTATTTATTAATTATGTAACTAAATAAATTTCCAGGCATTTTGGAAGGAGTTGGTGGAAAAAGTGTGAGATTACTGTTGTAAATTAGGCCTGTTTTCTTATTCATTTCTGTATATTTATTTTGCTCATCCATATTTTAATAATTTTTTAAGTATTACAAGCATACAGTATACAATTATGATATAATACATATTATTGCATTATATCATATGCAATAATAATGTCTTATAAACATTTCTGATGCTTTATTTCCTTTTCTTGCCTAATAATTCAACCTGGCATCTCAAAAACAGTGTAGAACGATATTGGTGATAATCTTGTATGGACTTTACTTATAACACTTATAATGGCTCCTTTATTAAACATCATGGTAGCTTTTCATAACATATTAATGATGTTTGTATTATTTTTGGAGAACACATCATAGAAATACACAGGTAATATAATTTTACATCTCAATTTGCTTCTACATAATTGTTATGAAACCTCCAAATTATATAAAATATCTATTTTCAGATTCTTAATTTTTATTCTTGATACTTTTACATGACTCATTAAGCCAAATAGGTATAGAAAATCAACTTCAAAACCTCAGCAGGACAAAAAATAACAAAGGAAATGTGAGAGTTCCTAAAAAGGGTGTGAATTAGTAATTTAGATGACAAGAAGTTACATCAGTGAAGAAAATTTTTTTTTAACGTCAACTTATAGTAGTAAGAATAGAAATCCTTCAGTTATTAATCATTGGTCAGAATACTCATAGATGAGATATGAACAGGGTTTATACCCAGATAAGATTCATTTCTTAAAAATTGTGCTTTCAAAAGACTTGTTTGAGAACAAGTGAAGAGTAAGGTAATTTAATGCATCACTTTAAAAAGTCCTATTTGGCAGCAGGACAGTGCATGGACCAGCATGAGAAGATTGCCAAGTGAATGCCCAGGGAGCTGAGGATCAGAATATCATAAATGAAAAATATTTCTGAAAGGCTGGTAAAAAGCATTATTAAATTTTAGAGAAAATGGGAAAAGGAGAAAAACTACATGTGGTTTCACCTGGTCATAAGCACAGTGGAGAGTAGTGCTGTTTTTAGCATTGAGGAAATGTAAAAGTGAGAAAGAAGAAAAATAAGAAAATCAGGGTGCTGAAACCTAGTTAGAGTAAATTGATGATAACATCAGTGTAGTAAGATTAACTTTCAAGGAAAAAGGAGGACCCTGCTGGGAACACAGAGAAGCTGAGGCTGAGGAAATAGGGAGAAGGAGACCCTAATGTTGGTATTAACTAGGATGAAGAGCTAGTGTCTGAATACAGCAGCAGAGACAAATAACAAGAAATAAGGTGTAAAGTGCTTCAGCTAATACAGAAATGTGTTAAGCACACAGTTTTGAAGGGAAACTTATTAGCTTGAAATCGTCCTAAAATAAATTTCAAGTAAATAAGAGGAAAGAAGCTTGAAGAAATTAGCCAACTTGTAGGCACCTTAGATAAATATAGGAAAGGGGAAAGGAAGCAGTTAAAGCTTCATACAAATAGAGATGGATGAAAGTGGCATTCAGAAGTGGAAAGAAAAAAAATTAAGAGGATGAGAAATAAGCAGCAACAGAAACTGAAAGACGAAGCTTAAAAGGAAGAAGATAGTAGAAGTGAGAAAGAGGGTGTCAGAAAAAAATATGAACTATGGAATGAAGAAAGAAGATAGAGGAAGATAATTGGTTATGAAAACGAAAAAATAGTTATATGCAAGTCAATTCTGTAGCAGCAATGAAGAAACAGTAGCAAGAGCAAAATCGTGGCGATCAATGGATTAAGATCTCTGAATGGTGCTATGTAGAAAAGCGGGTGGGGAAGTGCGATCTCTAATGTTATGTGTCAACTTGGCTGGACTAAGGTCAAACATCAGTGTAGAAATTGCTATGAAGATATTTTTTAGATGTGATCAACCATCATGTAAATCACTAGACTTTAAAGAAAGCTGATCACCCTCCATGATGTGGGTTGGCTTCATCCAATCAGCTGAAAACTTTCACAAGAAAAGACAAGAGGTATCCCAAAGAGAGAGGAGTTCTGCCTCTAGACTGCTTTCAGACCCAACACTGCAACATCAACTCCCACTGGAATTCCTAGCCCTGCAAGCCTGCCCTGCAAATTTCAGACTTGCCAGCCCCCACAGTCTCATAAGCTAATTCCATAAAATATATATAAACACACACATAGATACATCCTATTCATTGCATCCTATTGATTCTGCTTTTCTGGAGAAGCTTGACTGATACAAGAGGAATATTAACAACAAAGCCGCCTGATAGTGCTTTTACCAACAGGTGGAACCATAAAACTCATTAACATTTGAAATATGAAGCAAATTAAAAACTTGAAAACATTTGCTCCATTTATTTTTAAAAGGTAGATATAATTAAGAATTACCACAATTGTGGCCAGGCATAGTGGCTTACACCTGTAATCCCAGCACTTTGGAGGGCTGAGACCAGTGGATCACCAGAGCTCAGGAGTTCAAGACCAACAGGCCCAGTGGCTTACGCCTATAATCCCTGCACTTTGGGAGGCTGAGGCCAGGGGATCACCTGAAGTCAGGAATTCAAGACCAACCTGGCCAACATGGTGAAACCCCATCTCTACTAAAAATAAAAGAAAAAAATTTTAAAAGCCAGTTATGGTGGTGCATCCTGTAAGTCCAGCTACTGGGGAGGTTGAGGCTGGAGAATCACTTGAACATGGGAGGCGGAGGTTGCAGTGAGCCAAGATTGTGCCACTGCACTCCAGCCTGGGCAACAGAGTGAGACATCACCTCAAGGAAAAAAAAAAAAAAAAAGAATTACCACAACTATAGTTTTAAAGGAAACCTCTTCCCCATTAGCCTAATTTCCACATTTTTAGTTTACTATTAAAAATATGTCTCCACTGCTTTCATTGTGGATCCAATAGGCTTCTGGTAGAGTATGTTTTTCATTGACTCTTCACATATCAATCAAATTATCGTCTAACTTTATATTCCATGATATTTATATGGGTAAAGGCTATGAATGAGATATTTAACAGATCATTGCTTGATGTTCTTTTATTAGAAAAAGCTACTAGTCTGAAATTCACCTGAAACACTCTGATTTAGAAGAACCAAATACCGATTTTAGTTACTATTTCCTTTTTATAACTCTAGTTCATGTTAATTATGATTTTTCATCCTAAAAATATTTATAACTCTTACTCTACTAAAGTTTGTTTTTTGTTTTGTTTTATTTGAAATCCACAGGAAAAACTGACACATACCAAGTACAAGAAAAAATATTTTAAATAATATTACAAGACATAGTCCTCTAGCTGTAAGACTGTAGTGTTGAACAACCTGCTCACTTCTCACTCCTCAATTGAGATAATTTGTAAAAATGTGAGAGCTAAACCGATTAAAAAGCACACAAAGACTATATTTATAAATTTAATTTATCATAAAAGTAAATAAATATGCCAGAGTCTGATGGCATTAAAAAGGTTAGAATGTTACTAGTTTATGAACAAATAAATGCTACATAGAGAGATTAAAAAGTTAAGAAATAAGCATATAAGCAGAAAGTAAAGGAGAAATTTATTTGCATTATTTTACAATATTGATTGGTATATAATTAAAAGCAGTAAATTATAATTTGTTTAAAAAGCATATATTAATCTGTTATTTTATAGAATGTATATCTTATACAATGCACCAAATTTAAGAATTATTATGTTCATCTTGAACATAATCATAATCAAATATAGAAGTTTTTAAAAATCCACACTTTCCTTGTAACCCTGAATAATAAGTATTTGTAAAGTTAAAACTAACACCTAAACTTAAGTAGCACTTGGTATGTGTCAGGTACTCTTTAAGTAATTAATAGATATTAAATTCATTTATTTTTCATAAGAGTCCTATGAAGCGAATATTACCATTCTCTCCACTGAAGGTGACGAAACTGAGAAACAGAAGAATTAACAAACTTGCACAAAGTTACACAGGTAGGAAGTGGCAAAGTCAGATTTGAGCCTTGATCTTCTGGCTTTCTTAATTATTACAATGAATTGACTCTTTGCAAAGTTCTATGGTAGCAACCCAGGGCAGGGAGGCACAGGAAATCATGTTTTCAAAATGTAAACTGTAGGTGCCAACTTTCTAACACTCTCATCAACCCTATGAAGTAAATACAAATGAAGAAATAGAGACTCAGTACACTCAAGTAATTTGCCCAAGATCATAGAGCTACAAAACAGAAAGTCTCCACTCAAGTCCATGATTTTGATAATTTCCACAAAGAAGGTGAAAGCAATGATGGAACTGATAGTCCTTCGGCGTTGGTTGTGTACAAAGCTCTGCACCCCATGTTAGAGATGTATGATACAGTCTTCATCCCGAGGAGTTCATCTTTGTGTAAAGAAACTATGCACATGTAAAAATATATGATGATATATGGTATATTTCGACACTAAAAATAAATCTATTCATTTACTACAAAATTATTTTCCAGGCAGGAAAACTTAGTTTAATGGGCTCAATCAGGTCACAAAAATAGATACCAACTGAGCAGGGGTAAGCAATATCCCAGCACTGATGGCTTCACATCCAGCCGTATCTCCCCTGCCACCTGCTTTCCTCTACAATAAAACAACATAAACAGTAAAGTTCTAACAGTTTGAATGAGAGAGAAAGTACTGTGGGTTGAAATGGAGGCTCAATATTTACTTAAGATCTTATTCAGAAGATTCTGTTTTTTGTATATCAGCCAATTCATTAGAAGGAACAGGACTAGATTTATTTAAAAGCAAATTTGAAAATACAAGCATTTGTTTTATAATTGTGCAGATGCTATTGATTTTGCTGCACTGCTGTGTTCATGCCAGTGGACATGCAATATCATTTGTAGTATGTCTAAAGATAGAATAACCATATATTATTTGCACAAACTAAAAATGTTGGGACATTAGATAGTAGAAGTGATGGAAATTGCATATGACATCTTTGGAGATGTTTCTTTGTTCAGATTCTACAATAATAGCTTTTCAGAGTTTTTGCAACATCCCTGTTAAATAACGGCTTGGACAGCCCAACAACAGAACTTTATTCTATTTAGCTAGGAATTTTCTCCCCAAACCATCTGGGCTGGCAGGTGTTCATCATCAGATCTGGGTTGCTATGAGACTGGAAGTTGCTAATGCTAATGAGATATAGAGACAGAAACCTAAATTTTGCTCATTTGAAGCAACTTTATATTTGTCACTACTGGATGTACCAGCAACGCCTTATGACTTTCCAAAATGCAAAATTTGTAATTAAAGTTTCCCAAGGAGGACATTTGAGTGATCAAAAATGATAGAGCAAATTGATGGCAATGTGTGTTTGTTTTTATTTTAAACACTGTATGAATGCTAATGCTTTTCCTCTTACTCGGTAGACAGCAAGTTCCTAGACTCTGTATGGTTTTAAGGAGAATGGGCAGAGAAGAATGCGGGCAGGCTTTCTCTCATTTGAGGGCTGTATTCCTAGCCTGATAGAAAGGAGGGTCTTGAGTTATTTGCAGATGAATGTCACAGTGAAATTTAAAGCACACCAAAATCATACAAAAGCAACAGTTGTTTAAAAAATTAACCTGGTGTTTTTCATTAGTTTTAGTGGTCAGTGACATCACATCAAATTCAGCCTGAGAGCCACAAAAAGGCAGAAAGTCTGTACATGGGGCAATGTTGCAGAACAAATGTAGAACTGATATTTAAAATGATCACAGGAAATTAGAGAAGCAGGTTTACTGAAATATGGTCAAGATTAACAAAGGAAGTTAAAACTGTACATTTGATGGGCAGGATAACGATTCAGACGAGTAATCGAGCAGAAAGATACCTAGAGTCATGCTTCATCCAGCGATGAACATGAATAGATAATGTGGACACTTTGAGCGCACTAATAAGAAAAGCGGCATTTAGCGATTTTATTTTCTCAACATGGTAATACTATGTTAGGTATAGTTTGTACTGCTATGAAAGCATAACATAACTGAAGAGCACAAAATGGGTTGATGAAAATGGTAGTTTTTAATTGTCGTTTGCTGTGCCCAGTTTGTCCAGAGTGACTCAGGGATGGCTGGGGACAGGTTGGCAAGCAGGGAAGAGGGAAAAGTGCATAAGAAAATTGTCAATTCATTATTTCAGCTTTAATAAAGGAAAATTTATGTCAGTTTTATATTTTGAGGTTCTGTGTAAGAGTGTGCTTGAAAGGGGGCAGGGTTTTGATTGCTAAAACGAAAGGAGCTTTCAAAGCCACTGTATGAAAGCATAGAAAATGTGTGTAGGGTGGCTGACCTAAAAAATAAAGGCATACTTAAGGTAAATTCTGTTAAAAGATGATAGTAAAAGGCATAATGACAGACATGGAATAGATTTTTCTATGAACAGGAATAAAGTTGTTTTGTGCTTTGTAAAACACACCTAACTTTTAAAAAAGGATACTGTGTGTGTGTTGTGTTTGTGTGTGTGTGTGTGTGTGCATGCACGCATGCATGTTTGCATATACGTCTGTTTTGCAGAACTAAGCTATGCATAGAGGACATTTCTACTGAGTTACCAATGATAGAAAGAATCAACAATGCCAAAGGAATGGAAGTAAGTGTTGTTTAATAAACTATTTTGTAAATTGTTGTATATTTTTCATTTTATTATAAATACATTATTAATATTATAACATTATAATCAAATGTTTAGTGTATGCAAGAGCAAAGTTATTTTGTAAAATTGCTAGATAATTTTATATAACTACTGTGCTGTAAGACCTTTGCATATTTATCTCCATTTTTTTTTCACAGCAGTCCATAATTTAGGTACTTAATCCCCATTTCAGAGATGGAGAAAGCAAATCCTATAGTTATTTGATAATCATCCTCAGATCACAAAACTAGTAACTGACAGAGAAGTCTACAGCAGTTCAAAGCTTGCAGTTTCCCACTGAGCAACCTGCCACAAAGACAGGTTGAAAAGTTAAAAAATGCCATGTAAGATGTTTCTAGAAATCTAAAAACTGTGTATTAAAAGAAAAAACAGCGTTTCTTTTGTTCGTTTTCTCTCTACACAAACACAGCCCAATCACTGTCTTAGCAGGTATGGTATGACCCAGGTAAATATGATTTGTGTTTTTCAGTAGTTAATTCAAATCCTCATCTAGAGAAAAATTGTTTTTATTTATTTTAAAATTTCATCTTGACAGCTGAATCTCTGAAACAGCAGAAGCGTTATTAGATTAATTCCTGAGTAGTGTAGTTACTTAAAATTCTGGTATAATTCTACTCTTCCATTGATGTTTAAAAATATATGATTCCCAAAACCAGCGGTTCCCGTGGTTCTTTAATAATAATGAAGTAGATTTATTTCCATGGGATTAACCTATTAAGAAACATGTAACTTATTTGTTTCTCTGAAAAGGAAGCCTGCCCTTCTGGTAAAAGAATCAAGGTAGTGTGATGCATTCAATTGGAAAACCACTGGATACCCCACTTCTGTTAAGAATATCTTATTCTCCTAGGCAACCAGGAAGAATCTGCTGATTCCTTGAGAGTTCTTTGCCTTGCTAGAGTTCCTTTATTGATCATCAGATATATAGGGATGCTGAGATAGTTATGAAATATAGAAAAACATTTCCAAATTCTTCTTCTATAAGTTGAGTTTAATAGCCAGAACCTATGAATGAACTACCAGGTGCCACACTCCCACCGGTGGCAACCCCTGTGCAATCCCGTCATTTTTAAGAGTATTCATTTTAATGGGCTTCAAAGCCAATATATAAATACAATCTTACTTTATACTCCTGAGTTAACAGCTCAGTTAAAGAACTATATCTTTCTCCATTCATTCATAAACAACAATCAAATGTCTATTTGATGTTTAACATCTACATGTGCATGAGACTTATAGCCACTCTATGTTGAAAAGAGATCTTTGGACTCTCCCAATCACAATATTCCTGCTGGTAACGTTCAATCAACTGCATGACCTGGCTTTGTGGCTCAGAGTTGTGAGAAATTTCTCAAAGTGTGCCCTTGATATGCCATATTATGGTGTCACCTATTCCAAGAACAATTAGTCTTGAAAACTGAAAATCACATGCATTCCTATACACCAATAACAGACTTAAAGAAAGCCAAATCAAGAACAAACTTCCATTCACAGTTGCCACAAAGAGAATGAAATACCTAGGAATACAACTAACAAGGAATGTAAAGGACCTCTTCAAGGAGAACTACAAGCCACTGCTCAACGAAATAAGAGAGGACACAAACAGATGGAGAAACATTCCATGTTCATGGTTAGGAAGAATCAATATCGTGAAAATGGCCATACTGCCCAAAGTAATTTACAGATTCAATGCTATCCCCATCAAGCTACCAATGACCTTCTTCACAGAACTGGAAAAAACCACCTTAAACTTCATATGGAACAAAAGGAGAGCCCGCATAGCCAAGTCAATTCTAAGCAAAAAGAACAAAGCGGGAGGCATCACACTGCTGGACTTCGAACTATACTACAAGGCTACAGTAATCAAAACAGCATGGTACTGTTACCAAAACAGAGATATAGACCAATGGAACAGAACAGAGGTCTCGGACGCAACACAACATATCTACAACCACCTGATCTTTGACAAACCAGACAAAAACAAGCAATGGGGAAAGGATTCCCTGTTTAATAAATGGTGTTGGGAAAACTGGCTAGCCATGTGCAGAAAGCAGAAACTGGACCCCTTCCTGACACCCTACACTAAAATTAACTCCAGATGGATTAAAGACTTAAACATAAGACCTAACACCATAAAAACTCTAGAAGAAAATCTAGGCAAAACCATTCAGGACATAGGTGTAGGCAAGGACTTCCTGACCAAAACACCAAAAGCATTGGCAACAAAAGCCAAAATAGATAAATGGGACCTAATCAAACTCCACAGCTTCTGCACAGCAAAAGAAACAGTCATTAGAGTGAATCGGCAACCAACAGAATGGGAAAAAATTTTTGCAGTTTACCCATCTGACAAAGGGCTGATATCCAGAATTTACAAAGAACTAAAACAGATCTACAAGAAAAAAACTAACAAGCCCATTCAAAAGTGGGCAAAGGATATGAACAGATACTTTACAAAGGAAGACATCCATGAGGCCAACCAACATATGAAAAAATGCTCATCATCACTGGTCATCAGAGAAATGCAAATCAAAACAACAGTGAGATACCATCTCACGCCAGTTAGAATGGCAATCATTAAAAAATCTGGAGATAACAGATGCTGGAGAGGATGTGGAGAAATAGGAACACTTTTACACTGTTGGTGGGAGTGTAAATTAGTTCAACCATTGTGGAAGACAGTGTGGCGATTCCTCAAGGACCTAGACATAGAAATTCCATTTTACCCAGCAATCCCATTACTGGGTATATATCCAAAGGATTATAAATTGTTCTACTATAAGGACATGTGCACACGAATGTTCATTGCAGCATTGTTTACAATAGCAAAGACCTGGAACCAACCCAAATGCCCATCGATGATAGACTGGACAGGGAAAATGTGGCATATATACACCATGGAATATTATGCAGCCATCAAAACTGATGAGTTTGGGTCCTTTGTAGGGACATGGATGAACCTGGAAACCATCATTCTCAGCAAACTGACAGAAGAGCAGAAGATCAAACACCGCATGTTCTCACTCATAGGTGGGTGTTGAACAAGGAGAACACATGGACACAGGGAGGGGAGCACTACACACTGGGGTCAGTTGGGGGAACTAGGGGAGGGACGGTGTGGGGTGGGGAGCTGGGGAGAGATAGCAAGGGGAGAGATGCCAGATGTAGGTGATGGGGAGGAAGGCAGCAAATCACATTGCCACCTGTGTACCTACGCAACAATCTTGCACGTTCTTCACATGTACCCCAAAACCTAAAAAGCAATAAAATAAATAAATGGGGAAAAAAAAGAATTACCTAGGAAAGAGGATAAGGCTTTGGAACAGGGTGACAGTATTGGAAGTGATCAGATTCTGGATAGATTTTGAAGATTGAGTGGACAGAATTTGCGGATGTGTTAGCTATGGGGTGGAAGAGTGGAAGAATTAAGGAGTAATCCAAAGGTTTTGGCTGAACCACTAGTATAAAGTTGCCATTTGCTGAGATGGTGAAGACTGTGGGAGGAGTAGATATGAGGGTAATCAGGAGACTTGGACACATGAAATTTGAAATGCATCTTTGACTTCAAAGCGGAAGCATTGAATAGGAAGGCAAGATATCAGGAGAGAAGTCAGAGCTGAGGTTTCAGTTTTTTGGTGTGCATACCTGGGTGTGTATTTGGCTATCAATTAGGTAAAGAATATTTGCACCATAGGGCTGCTGGGACCTCCAGCAGAGTGAGTAGATAAAGAAGAGTTTGAAGGGCTAGTCCTGGCCACTCAGTGTTTAGGATCTGGAAGATGAAAAAGTGTCAGTGCTGAAGTAGCCAGAAAGAGAGAGACAGAGAGAGAAAACCAGGAGAGTTTGGTGTCCTTGAAAGCACGTGAAAAGAATGCTGAATGAGGTATTTAGCAAATGGGTAGAATAATCACACTCTCACAAGCACAGATTCCCATCAAAACAAAGCCAATGGGAGCAGAGAAGAAAGTCTGGGAGTATTAATTTTGTATTAGGCAGATAGTCTATTAATAGAAACTCTCTCGTATTTAGGTCTGTTATAATTGTTGGCTTAGGTATATTTTTATAACAGATGTAATTCTGTTTAGAGCAGAGAATAAAATCTGTAAGCTGAACTTCCTAATTCCCTCCCTAAAGGTGGTATGTGTTGTGAGGGAGTGATATAAAGAGGTTGTATCCTTTAGGAGAAATGATTGTCTATCTATGTAATAGCTTTAGTGCAGTGACAGTCACAAAATATGTCACTTGAGAGAGTGGAAGCAACAAGAAGAACATGACTTACTGGATATCAAAGCATTAATGTGGCCACAGTAGCCACAGGAGGATGGGGGCAGGAATAGATAGACGGATGGAACAGAAGAGGAAACGACTTATACTATATACATTTTGCATGTGCTGATGTCATTCATTGGAATGTAAAGAAAGTTACTTTTTAAAATGGTGCTGGAAATAGTTAAATAGGTGGGAAAATGTCACATATCATCTACTATCCTATAAATATAATCAAGTGGATTTGAATGTAGCATAAGTGATAAAACCATAAAACTGAAGAAAATTTAAAAAAAAAAAAAAAGAAAGAAAAGAAAACTGCACTCCATCCATACTGTTGTTTTGGGTATGTTTTCATGGTGTAGTGGTTATCACATTCACCTAACATACTATTGGTTTCTCCTCTCAGCCTCTTTCTCTTTTTTCTCTGAACAGTTTCACATTTTCAGAGCATGACAAAATACCTATAAAACTAGAAGAAACGACTCTGGCCCTATTTCCACCTACCTACCTCTTCAAGGCAGATCACTATGGATATTAACTAAATATCTGCATATTAAGTTTTAAAATAAGCAACACAATCATGTCACTTATAATTTGGGTTATCCTCTAAATTAATACTGAATATTGCCTGGATAGAAAATCAGATAAAGTGATGATAAAAAAATCTCAGTAATTGCTTTGTTAGAAGAAATTTCATATATTTTTTCATTTCCCAAGCAAAAAATAAATAAATCTAGTAAAGAATTTGGATAACAAATTAAACAAAAATAAATAACTAAATAATATAATAAACTTTTTAAAAACCAGAACCAAATAAAAAAGAGTCCAGGCATGGTGGCACACGCCTGTAATCCCAGCACCTTGGGAGACTGAGGCTGGCAGATCGCTTGAGGTCAGGAATACAAAACCAGCCTGTGCAACATGGCAAAACTCCTTCTCTACTAAAAATATACAAATTAGCTGGGCATGGTGGTGTGCACCTGTGGTTTCAACTATTTGGGAGGCTGAGGTGGGAGGATCGCCTAAGCCTTAGAGGTTGAGGCTGCAATAAGCCAAGGTCATGCTACTGCACTCCAGCCTGGGTGACACAGACCTCTCCCTTTCTCTCTCTCTCTCTCTCTCTCTCTCTCTGTGTCTCTCTCTCTCACTCATAAACACATACACACACACAGATTATTTTTAATAATATTTTAGAGTGTTTTAAAACATATGTTCACATTATTTTTGAGTTCATTGTTTTAGGTAAAGTCACAGATATTTATCTGTTTAATACAATTAAATTTTCAGATATCCCTTCCATGTTTTCTTTTGCAGAAGAAATTTATATGTACTAGACTACTTCTATCATTAAACCTTTACCCAGAGTTTTAACAGGAAGCTATCTGCTGCCCCAGGTTCACAACTTATGACTCATTCTGCTTTAATAAATTGAAAAGACTGTGTTGCAGAGCTAATTAGGCAACTGGCTATCATTAGTGTTGTAAAGTCTCTTGCCAGTTTGAATTTTATAAGTGAAATTGGTGCGATGATTCCAGCTCACTTTCTAGCAGACATTATGCATTATTAAGCTGTGTTTGGCCCACCTCAGCAATTAACTTAGTCTCCAAATATACTGTTTTTATCTAGTTTCCCCAAAAGCAGATAAAAAGAAGACTGGAAAGCCAACTAATTCCAAGTCATGACATAGATAACTAACAAAACTATGTGGGAAGCCATATGGCGTATGCATGTTTTAGTCAGAAACATCTCACATCAAACCCTAATTCTTGATGAATTTTAGATGTATCCCATGGCATCACCCATTTAGTCACTGGTAGCAACTGCTATATTTATATTAAGATCTCCCAGGACCAGAGAACTGTGGCTGAAAAGAAAACAGAAGTAAAATATATTTGTGCAAGGTAAAATTCCCCTTTTAGAATTGTTATAGATAAGAAAAACCCAAATTTTTTTTTCCTAACCACTTAAAATTTCTGAGAACAAATGTGTGGAGTTTTCTTCCCATGCACCAACCAAGCAATTCTACAGTGGACACCAGCTGGGAGTCCTCTAATTCAATTCAATTGACACTATCTTCCTGGACAGAGTGTCAGTACAGCAAAACAAAAATATATACATCGACACATACACATGTGAAAAAAAAGTGATGAAAACTGAGCTGACTAGGGAATGATTTTTTCATACCATGATTCTAGAGGGTGCTTTTTTGTATAAATTTAATGGGTACAAGTGCAGTTTTGTTACACTGATATATTGCTTAGTGGCTTCCAGAGTATCCATCCCCTAAATAATGTACATTGTACCGGTGAAGTAATTTCTCATCACCACTGTCATCCCACCATTCCACCCATCTGAGTCTCCAATGTCTATCATTCCACACTGGATGTCCAGCACATCATGATTCCTATTATGGTGCCTTCCAGCTTAAAGCTCTCACTTACTTCTTATTTCCTAAGAGAGGGGCTAAAAAACCTTTTGTAGAAAGGTGCAGATAATAAACAGTTTTGTAGGCCACAAGTTTTCTGTAGCAACTAGTCAGTTCTGATGTAGTGGAAAGTATCAGCCACAGACAATACCTAAATAAGCATAACTGTGTTCCAATAAATAGGATGTGGCTTGAATTTAACATTTAATATTCTTTTCTCCATTAGAAAAGGACAATCCCAAATAAACTGGATTGTTAGGGTAAGAGACAAACAATTCAATTTCAGTTATTTTTAAAGGGCATTTGAAGAAACACTATATTTGATTCTTCCATCTGTATAGTGATAAACAGACTTCTATAAAGACTGATTAACCTATCTAAGGATTTACATAATTATATTGAGGTACAAACTATTCCTCTGCTACATTTAAGCAGAGTGGTATAAAATTAGATGTTTTACTCTTTTTCTTTGCAAACCATGCATCCCAGAAGGGAGTGTGACTCTGTGGCAGGGTCTGAATTGAAAGAAACAGGAAAACAAGAGCTATAATATTTCTGCTACGATATTCTCTAGCTCCTTTTATTAACTGCTCAGTTGTAGATTTCTAACCACAGTAAACACATTATTACAGCCAGGATGCCGACTGTCGTAGCAAGGTAGTTCCCTCGGCGGGTGGAGTGTGTCGGGGGTGGCAATTGCGTAGATTCCCTGCTATGAAGAACAAGGAGAAAGCCTAGATTTTGAAAAGGCTTTCTTTGGAATATTGCTGGTCCCTCATTTGAAACAAAAGAGAAAATCAGCATATCTCATCATCTCGTTCATTTGATGGAAAGTGATTTTATTATTACTTTTAACTTGGTGTATGATCTAAAAGAGGCTTTTAGAGGAGTCAAAGATCTTAGTTCGTATTTCAGCTCTACTATGTTGCTCTAGATAAATTCTCTTTACTTTTGCATTTCAGTTTCTTCACTTATAAAACTGTAATCAGAACACTAACCCTGTCTACTTCTGAGGATTCATGTAGTAACCAAATAAAATTATTTGTGTGAAAGGGCTTTGAGAAGGTACAGGAAATAAATATTATCCACTTCCCAAATCTGAAATAATTTTGTTTATATGTAGTCGTTCTATACCTTGAAAACCCACATACTTTATCAGTAAAAAACGCTTTTAACTATAAGTGTCAATATCCAAATAACAATTGTTTATGCCATTGGGGCATTTAGTTTCAGTTAAAATTGAGTCGTGAGTCCAATAAAGGTTTCTTTCTGTTCTGAATTTTTCTTAAGGATTTTTTCACCTACTTGCATGTTACCACCTCCCTTTTCTCAGTAATAAAATGACTTTCTAAGGTCCAGAGAAGCATCATGTACACATTTAAGGATGGGAATGCGGGCATTGGCTAGAGGAAGATACCCAGCTCTCTTTTTGTACCTTACCATTCCATCTAGAAGCTATCTTTTTCAGGAATTTCACTATTAGATTTCTTTTCACACATCTGTGTCCAGAATTAGATTATATGTCCCCGCCTGGGGTGAAGGAGACCTAACTTTACAGCTTATAAGATGGGAAGGCTGCAAGTGATAGAGTAAGAAATGGCTTTGGAATAACCAGCCAACGAAGTCTGCTACATCTTAACTACAGAAAGTTTGTATGTGTCCCTCATAATGTAACCTCAGATCTCACAGTAGCTGCTATTAATTCAGCTTCTCACATGATTCTATTTTTTGTTTAAACAACTATAGTAAGGTGACTTTACTGGCCCAAGTTTCTTCCCAAGTCTTATTTGCGGTATGAAGTTATAAGTTGGTTTTTAGTTGTGCCCTTTGGTCTGAGCCATTATTAACAAAAACAAACAAATAAACAAACAAAAATCATTTTATGGAGACTGAAGCATCAGGCTGATCATGTTAAGTAATCATTTCTCACCAAAAATTCTTTGGACCTCTTTGTAACACAAAGTGAGTAGTCTATTTTACCTTTTTCAGGATTATTTTATTACAGGAGTCTCATCGGCCTGTATTTTTTTTAACTAGGTCAGAGAACAGAAGGCTATATTATAAAATTATCTCCTATATCACTTTGTCTATAAATACAAACTAATGATGACTCCCTACTCATTCTTCTCTGAATAAAGATGATTTGAATCAAGGTAAATTTCTATGCCTGCTCTCAAGATAAAGCAGGTGGCAATGGTTTTCTTTCCATCGCTCACTCCTTCAAAACAAAATTATTCCTGTTTCATCTGGGCTTCATATTTATGATATACTTATTAAACCATTTTCTTTTGCATTAGTGACAAAACCTAAATTAGAATAAGGGAAAACTCAGTTCTGATCAGTCATTGAAACCAAAGTGGTTTCTTCCTCTCCTCATCCTGCCCTTCAGAATTCAATAAGAGTCAGAAAATAACTCTATTCATATGTACATGGCTGTGGAACTTGTTCATTGTCTTAGAAGCAGTTCTAAAAGTGGGTTGAGGAAACCAGTGTGGTAACCACAAGGAATAATAATGAGATTTTGCAACCCCATAGATGCCTCTGGTATACGTGCTTAACCTTGAGAGGTTTTAGGAAATGTCTCCAGAATAATAAAACAAAAACATATTGGCCAGTGTTCAACTTTGCATACTGAATCCGAGGAGCTCATTTTCTCCTAACTCAGGTAGGGAACATTTGGAAAAAAATTAGGAAATCTTTTTTTTTTTCCTTGTTAATGGAAACAATATATTGTTTTCCTCATGGAGGAGTTATGCTCAAATTGTCTGGGACAGTAGAAAGCAGCATCTCCATGTATGTCATGAAGAAACCTCCACCAGAGCTGTTTCTTAAAGAGTATTTCTAGACCTCGATTTTATTCTTTTTATACAGAAACCCTTCACCTTTTTCCTGGTATTTTTCTCTCCCTGTCCTACTCAGTGTTGGCAAAGACATGTTTACATCCTTCATTTCCTTACCCTTAACACTCTTCTTCAGCATGGAGTTAAAAAAATGGTTTAGTAAAATGTTAATTTATAATATTTACATATATAATATTTGTATAGTGTAATATAGAAATATTTTGTTGAATAAATTTGTGAATGAGAGTAGCACCATGTAATGGGAAATGTTAGACAAGCAAAAAGGCCTCAAATTCCAAATGTAGCTTAGCAAAAAAAACTTGAGCTTCCAAACCCATAAAGATGCAGGATGTCAAAGAAAGGTGACTTACCTTAAAGGCATGGATGGCCTGACAGTAAAGTGTAGGAAGACGACAGGTGCTTCCAATGACATTAGAGCTGAAAGAGTTTCCTATGGCATAGAGAGTTTGTGTCTAAAATAAATGTGATGCTTGATGGGTTTGACAGTCATTGGAAACCTTTGGGAAAACATTTCAAGTAGTTTGCTTTCCAAACCTTTTTCTTGGTAAAGTAAGGAGTGAGAATGTGTCACCTAAAGCCCAAGCAACTTGCTTCCCTTGGCAGCAAAGTCAATCTCTATTCATAGAATGGGCATGTTCCTGAGCCTTATCAATTTATGTTTCTTTTATTCTCAGAACACATATCAGCTGAGCAAGTCTCAGTTCATGTGCTCGACATATTTCAATGTTATATTAGAAAATAAAACATTCTTTCTCTCCATGTGCGCTGAGTTTTCAGATGGGAGTTCTCACAGTGCAAAACTATCGGTCAAATCAAACTAGTATGTCCACAGACCCTAGTTTCTATTTATGCACTACACATTTAACAACAATGAAATATTCAGTTTCCACCTAGTAATAACAAGTCTCTTGCTAAAGAATTCACAGAGCAGAAACAACTAAGAGCTAATATATAGTTTTGAATTTTTTTTCTCATTATGTACATTTACTAGCGTAATCTGTGGGAAATTCCAGATGAGTTATTACTATTTGCTTTTTACTTATGAAACTTTAGCTTAATTAAAGTACTACACTCATATCATCTGTACCCAACAAAAATTTTAAAAACATTTCAAATGAAAACATTCTTACTAAGTTAATGGTGAAGTATGTCACCTTGACACAAACTTATGCACTCATGTTAAATGAAATAACAGAACAAAACAAACAGTAACTTCTCACAGCAAAAAAAAGAAAAAAAGAAAATCAACAAAATAAAAAGGCTACAAGTTAAGAAAAAAAATTGCAAATCACATATCAAATAAGAGGTTAATATTCCACACAACTCAATAGTAAGAAAACATGAAAGCATGTAACCCAATTAAACAATGGGCAAAGGACTTGAACAGATGTTTCTCAAAAAATGGCCTAAAAATGACCAAAAGTTACATGAAAGATGCTCAAAATCACTAATCACCAGGAAAATACAAATTAAAACCACAATAAGATACCACCTCACACCTCTTAGGATAGCCATTATCAAAAAGACCAGAGACAAATGTTAGCAAGGGTGTAGAGAACATGGAGCCCTTGCACAAGGTGGTGGAAATGTAGACTGGTGCAGCCGTATGGTCAACAGTATGGAGGTTCCTCAAAAGTTAAAACTAGAACTACCATACGATCCAGCAATCTCTTAATAGTTACCCCAAAAAAATAAAATCAGCAACTCTATGTGATGATTGCACTGTCATAATCATTACAACATTACTCACGATAGCCAAGATATGGAAATAAAGTAGATACTCATCAATGGATAAGTGAATAAATAAACTATGAAAAAATTCATGAAAACAAATGTTTATATTTATATATAAAAATACATACTTATTTAATATTTGTATTTGTGTATATACATGTATACATTTGTGTGTATATGCAAATATATACATATATAAATACATATATGTTGTATTTATACATGGGTACACATACACATATGTATTTATGTATGAATATAATCCATTTTATATGTATAAATATAATATACATATATACATGCATATATGTATGTATAATTTGTATATTTAAAATGGAATAATATTGAGCCTTAAAAAAGGAGATTCTGCCATTTACCACAACATTGATGATTTAGAAGACACTGTACTAAATAAAATAATCCAGACACAGAAAGAAAAATATTGCATGATCTACTTATATGTGGAATCTAAAAATAAAAAGGTCAAATATACAGAAATAGAAAATAAAACAGGGGTTATCAGGGACAGACTAAGGGGAAGAAACGGGAGATGTTGATCAAAAGATACAAAGTAGCAAACATGAATGAGCCAAAAGATGTAATGTACCGCATAAGAACTATAGTTAATAATAGTATGTTATATTCAGGATTGTTAATAAATGAATACAGCTTCTACTGCCACAGAGGGAATAAAATGGGTAACTATTTGAGATGATAGATATGTCAATTTGTGAACCACAGTAACTATTTTCCTGTATAGTTGTTTCTATTTATCCAAAGGGGACTGGTTCCAGGACATTTTGTGAATACCCAAATTTACAGATAGATTACTCAAGTTCCTATACGTAAAATTGCATAGTGTTTGCATATAACCTGCACATGTTTTTCCATAGACTTTAAATCATCTCTAGATTACTTATAATATCTCATACAAAATAAATGCAATGTAAATCATTGTGATACTGTATTTTATCTGTAGTTTTTATTGTTGTATTGCTTTTTTAATTTTTATTTTCAAATATTTTTAATCCACAGTTGGTAAAATCTGCAGATGCAGAAACTGCAAACACGGAAGGCCAACTGTATGTATATATCTTATAACATCATGCTGTATACTATAAATGTCTGTTTTGGTTTCGTTTAAAACATTTTAAAGAACAAAAATAAATAAATAAAATATAAGTCACTTGGGCTAGTCTAGGCTCTTTGCTTTTTCTTAAATTTAGTTCATGTCCTTTGCAGGGACATGGATGAAACTGGAAATCATCATTCTCAGCAAACTGACACAAGAACAGAAAACTATAGTGGGTGTTGAACAACGAGAACACATGGACACAGGGAGGGGAACATCACATACCAGGGCCTGGGGGCTAAGGGAGGAATAGCAGCGGGTAGGAGGATTGGGGAGGGGCAGCATTAGGAGAAATACCTAATGTAGATGACGGGATGAAGGATCCAACAAACCACCACCATGGCACATGTGTACCTATGTAACAAACATGTGCCCCAGAACTTAAAGTATAATAAATAAATTTCTTTAAAATTACCTGTTAAAAATTAAAATAGAGAAATTGAATTTTTTAATTAAAAAGAAATATAATGAGAAATCAAAACCTATTTTTTAGTATTTTTCAGATACCAATTTTCTTTAAATTTTAAATACAAAATTTAAAAGCCATTGTTTACGTTAAGCACATTTTAGAAGATTTCTGTTTTAGATGAGACATATTAATTTTTTCTACATCTCCATTTTTATTTAAATTAACATAAAATATTATGACTTCCTAACAGCCTAAAAATATCAAGATATCTGATTTTTATTTTTATAAACACCATGCGCTTATTTGAGCATCAGTTTTGCGGCAAATTAGATTTTTTTCCAAGATACTTAAGGTCTTTCCCTGTTCTAAGAATCAATAATCAATTGATATGAAATACATGAGACATTTTGCTGAAACTTCATTGTTCCTACCACTGAATATCATCTTTACTACTTCTCCAAAGATACACACCCACTTATGAACTATATCTTCCTGTCACCTGCTTTTAGTAGCTTTTAATAGTAGAACGTGATAGGAATAATGATGTGTGACCTCCAAGGTCAGATAATAAGAAATCATAGCTTCCAGCTGGGTATATGGAAACACTCGCTCTGTGGAAGTCAGCCACCATGTAAGTAGTTTTAGTACCTGCAATGAGACTACCATGTTATGAAGAGGTCCAAGCTTACCATGTTGAAGGCTTGGACCTCTTCACAACGTATAAGTCAAAAGACAGTCAGCTAACTTCCAGCTCTTTCAGCTGTATCAGTTGAGGACCAGTCTTGAGAATGAAGATGCCATCATGAATATCCATCTTAACTTGGTGTTTAGTGTTTTCTTTTATCTTATTTTGTTTTGTTTGTTTTTGAGAGAGTCTCACTTTGTTGCCCAGGCTGGAGTGCAGTGCTGCCATGGACCTTGGCTCACTGCAACCTCTGCCTCCCAGCTTGAAGCGATTCTCCTGCCTCAGCCTCCCAAGTAACTGGATTATAGATGCTTGCCACTACTCTAGCTAATTTTTTTATTTTTAATAGAGATAGAGTTTCACCATACTGGTCAGGCTGGTCTCGACCTCCTAACCTCAAGTGATCAGCCCTCCTCAGCCTCCCAAAGTGCTAAGTTTACAGGCGTGAGCCACTGCATCCAGCCCCTCATTAGTTTTTTAAGATGACTCTTTTTTAATTTTTTTTGAGACGGAGTTTCACTCATGTTACCCAGGCTGGAGTGCAATGGCGCGATCTCGGCTCACCGCAACCTCCGCCTCCTGGGTTCAGGCAATCCTCCTGCCTCAGCCTCCTGAGTAGTTGGGATTACAGGCACGCACCACCATGCCCAGCTAATTTTTTGTATTTTTAGTAGAGACGGGGTTTCACCATGTTGACCAGGATGGTCTCGATCTTTTGACCTCGTGATCCACCCGCCTCTGCCTCCCAAAGTGCTGGGATTACAGGCTTGAGCCACCGCGCCCGGCCCTCATTAGTTTTTTAAGATGACTCTTACTGTAGCTATATGAGAGATCCGAGCCCAAGCCACCTACTGTGTGAAAGAAAAGTAACTAAGATATGGGGGGTGATTTGTTACACAGCAATAGATAAACAAATGCTAACTACATTTGTAGTTGTATGTAGCTGTATGAAGTACATCTACGTCACCCTTTAAAATCTGTGTTTGCCCTTAAATTTTCTTAACTATCACATTGATAACATTTTCCTCTCATATAATGATCTTCTTAAATTTTTTTTCCACTAATGGTGAAAAATACCTCATATTTTGAAAGATAAGATAAATAAAAAGATGCCCAGCTAGGAAAGAAATATCCTGTACAAATATATCACAAAATCTACTTTCTAATCCTTATTTCACACAGTGGTTGACGCTCTTATGACTGGAAGCAAGTCTTTTCATACCTTTTGCAAACCTCATTGTACAGAGTTTGTGTAATTGTAGAAGAGTTTACTGCATTGAAGTATTTAATAATGCCAAGAAGCAACAACAAAACTAGGAATTGAAAAAAACTGTAGATTCCACTATGAAAGAAAGATTTTGAAAGAAAATGTTAAGTAGTCTATCCACTCCAGGATTTTATTATGGCCTACTTGATACCCATAAAGCTTATCTTTTTTATCAGCCATTTCTTCATTTAAAAAAAAATGCTAAAAATATGACCTTACGTTTATCTCAAATGTTAATGTCACATTTAATTACATAGATAAGAAGTTATATCTGATTCTGTTCTTAATATTAAAATTCTTATCTAAGTAATGGTGATAAGAAAAAATAGCATGTTTTTCTAGTGCTGTATTGTGCACGTTTAATTAAGACCAACTCCACTAAATCCTGTCCTCTCTTGCTGATCCCATACCCCTCAGGAATTAGACGCAAGGTCTGACTTCTGCGGAGGATGGTCAGTCTGACATTAACGAGAATGGAGAATTGCATTATTTTCAAGTGAACAATCAAACAAATAAAAATACTGTCCAGAAAAGGGCCAGAGCAGAGTGTTGACGCTAATAACATGCCTACAATTTTTCCTGGGCCTGGTTTGCTAGATTTTTAAGACTCACCTTTCTTCGTCACCATCAACTTCTTGGAAAATAATAAAAATGTCTAGACTCCGAAATATTTTCTGTTTTGGTCTGATGATGCAAGTGAGGGTTTGGATTTTAAATAGCATTATCAATTGGATAGGATGAAGTGATGGTGAGTGCACTGGAGGATCATATCTGTGATGGCTTATAAAATCCAGAAGTATGACCTGTTAGCCTCTCAAAGACAAGGGCTGAGATTCCTTTGAGGCATATGCATTATAGTAAAAAGCATATTAAACATCTTAATATTAAAAATCCCACCTTCCAGCACAGTGTCTCTAATAATATTGAGTGCTGGGGAACACTCCTGAAACAAACGTTTTCTCACCTCAGACTAGACTAGCCTATTTGGAGTCTCTATGACCACAGAGACAAATCTTATCCTTGTTATTCTCTGCCCAACCTGCTATGAACATGCCCAACCTTCTATGAACATGCCCAACCTGCTGTGAACATGCCCAACCTGCTGTGAACACGCCCAACCTGCTGTGAATATGCCCAACCTGCTGTGAACACGCCCAACCTGCTATGAACATGCCCAACCTGCTATGGAAAGATTGTGGTAGTGCCCTTCTTGCCTAGTACTCAGGTCTTACGTGTGGATGATGGTGGCGTGTGTGAATATGAACAAGGCAAGCAGTCCAACCTGAAAGAGTGTGGTCCTCATTACCAGCCACTACCTAAAATAAAATAACCTGGAATAGTTCTTACTAGGTAGCTGGGCGAGTTTCCTTCTATCCCCAGCACATAAAAACTTGAGGAGCTACCTTCTCCGGATGGCATCCATCCTGATACTGAATGTCCATATTATGCTCAGTACAGTGGGAGAAATTCCCTTCTATCCACATTGTCTTATCCTGCTAGGTAACTGCTCTGCACCATCGCAGCTTTCAGAGAGAGGTGCAGAATGCAGGTGAGACCACTAAATTATAATTGAAAAGAGAAATATATGCCGAGGAAGAGCTCTACTGCCAAATTCATATAAATATTAATCAACTTTTGACATGTAGGAAAGTAAAGGAAGTAAATGGTCCTTAAAAATCAAAACTAAAACATCAAATTGCATGCAATAGTTTCTCTCATATTTTTTTTAAAGGAAGGAGGGAGGGATTTGCCTGAAATATGTGTCTGGTGATACATATATTTAAATATATTTGCTAGAATTTCTATTTTTAACCTCTCAATGTAGGTTAAAACTGTATATTTTCTCACTCTTTAACAACTGTTAAATGAATCTGTTCTCAAACACTAGAGATAATAATTTTAGAGTACAGAACAAAAGTAACTGTTAGTTACTCTCTGAATATTAATGCATGAAGCTTATTACTAGAATGCATGATTAAAACAGCATATTTTAATAACTACCAAAAGTGTAAAAGTTATGTTCATATGTCTGCTTGTATAAATTTATGTTTATTCAACAGAGAGAATATTTCTATATACACAGACAGATAAATTAAAAACTTCTTTCTACAAACACAACTCCCTTAATATTAAAGTAACTAAACACATAAAAACAGTAGTTTCTTAATTACAGAATTCATAAAATTCGCTGGAATATCTGTTTTTAAAATTATAGTTTTGCGCTATCTTCACATGTACCCCAGAACTTAAAATATAATTTAAAAAATGAAAAGAAAAAAATTGTAGTTTTGGAGACACCTGAAATTCTGATTTAATCAGTCTTAGGAGGAGCTCAAAAATCTGTATTTTAAATAAGCATTCTTGGTAATTTTAATATAGGTAGCCCATGGGTCATTTTTAGAAAAACATTGATAGAAAATTATATATTTGATTAATTTACTTTTTGCATGCATGTTTGTATGTGTATGTTTGTGTGTGTGTATGTGTCACAGACAAATATTTTAAAGTGAATGAAGATGAAAATGTGAAAATGTACAGAGGTGTTGTTAACCACAAGAATTGAGAGCTTTGATAAAAGAGGCTCACAAATGTAGAATTCAGCCATTTTTCAATGAATTTCAAGGTGACATAAGGTTTTTTTTTAATAAGAAACCAGAAAGGCCCAAGGAAAGGAAAAATATGCCAGGCAAATACATAGGGCTGAAGTCTATAGGGAAGATGAAACCTACTGAAAGTGGATCTCACAGAAGCATGGGAGTTGGAGCACATGGCCAGCATAGATGTGAAATTAGCCTTCAAGGAAGAATTACTCTGAGAACACAGTTTCTGAAAATTGAATTTTTTTCAGACTGAGAAGCCACAAATATTATATTTCTTGCTAAATATAATCATACAGGCAAAATATTGCCACATACCTAAGCAAAACAAAGATATGCTCTCAAAAGAGAAAACAGAAAAAAGAAACTGATCAGAAGTGGTAGCCCTAAGAACAAGATCAATTTAAGAAACAAGTTGTTACTGTTTTTTTTAATGTAATAGACTTGAAGAATGGGGTAGAGGAATGCTGGAGAGTTTATAAAACTTATAAAGTAAAGAAGTTACAGTAAGCTAAAATCAATTTATTATTGAAGAAAGAAAACTTTTTAAGACCAGGTGCAGAGGCTCATGCCTCTGTAATCCCAGCATTTTGAGGGACTATGACACCAGTGCGGGAATTCAAGACCAGCCTTTGCAACATGGAAGGCCTCATTCCTACAAAAAAATAAAAAAAATTAGCCAAGTGTGGTGGGATGCACCTGTGTTCCCAGCTACTTGGTAGGCTGAGATGGGAGGGTCACTTGATTCTAGGATGTTGAGGCTACAGTGAGCCATAACTGTGTCACTGCACTCCAACCTGGGCAACAGCAAAATGCTGTCTCAAAGAATAAAAGTAAATAAAAATAAATACATAAAAATTCATTTAGTATAGCCTGAATACACAGTGTTTATAAAGTCTACAGTAGTGTACGGTAATGTCCTTGGCCTTCACATTCTCTTCCTACTTACTCGCTGACTCACCCAGAGCAGTGTTTCTTCTACTTGTGACCTTTCTCGCCTATCAAGCCTCAGAATCTTGTCCATTCAGTTAGTGAATATGGAAAGAGGGAGAGTGAAGGATTGCACAGGAAGCTTTTATAGGACAAGCTAAGGAGAGGCATACATCCCTTCTGACCAAAACATTCATCGCATTACCCAAATTGGATGCTGGAGGAACTGAGAAACATAGTCCTTGGCTGAGCATCTTTTTATCCCAGCGACAGCTCTTTATCATTGAAGGAGAGCACAAAACTTGGTCTGCAAATAGTTATCTCACTGGCATGGATAGACTTTTCAGGATAGCCAGCCTGAAACCAAGATTTTTGTTTTTCTCTTTCCGGCTTTCTCTATCAGCCCTTTTCTCCAAATACACTAATCCCTGGGCAGATGTTTCTTAGTAGTTAAAAATGTGAGTCAGCATAAAATTGTGATCTGCGTAGGATTACATGAATGTTTTGCTTGGGGGATGTGTTATCATATTGTATCACCCTTAATTGATAACATTTGTTCCCGGAGATTTATTTTTGTTTTCTTAATTTTAGAACTTTGAAAACATAGAACGCATCCACTCTGGAAAGTAATGAATTAAATAAACAACCCTGAAGAGCCTATATATGGTATTTCAAGTCCATGGAAAGACAGCTAAGGATATTCCTAGAATAAGTCCTGTCCAGTTATCTTCAATGTGAGGAAGAAGGAAAAAGAGAGATTTGACGACTTTAACTTTTTAGGAAAGCAAGAGTAGAAGGGCTTATCGACTGGGCTTATTTGGGCTTCATTATTCGAATTTTGATTATCTATTGTAAAAAAAAATACAGGAATTCACGTGGGGTTCTCTACTTTATGGAACTTTAAATTACTTGAAGCAACATGGAATTGATTTAATAATGGGAGGGGATTTCTATTATTCAATACCTATTATAATACGCACATAGAATTAATTGGGATATACATATCATATAACTTTACCTGCCGAACTCTATTGAGCAACATTACTCAGCATAATTTCAAGTGGAAAAATGAAGGGCAAGACGGTGGAGCTAATGGTAACCTTTAGGCCTATCAAGAGTGTGGCCTAGGGGTAAACTTAATACCCTGGCTTTACCTGTTCTAGTAGCTTTAGGGTGCTTTGAGGAACCGAAATGTCCGACTCACTGGACCCAGGAGCAGCACCGAAGTAGTATTAAAGATTAAACAGATAAATATGCAAACTGGACTTTATATATACACGTACACATTTCTTACATATTAGATAGAGATATAGTTACAAATATATAAACATACATATATTACATATTCTTTTTCAAGTATTGAGTGATATAGATTCAGAGAATAAAAGTCTGTGTAAACACTGGCATAATCAGTTGCCCAGCTATGGATGCACCTGGCAGTCAGGTGACCCTCTGACGCAGCATTGTGAGCAGAATGTCTTCAATAGCTGGCACAAGTAATATTACAGAAAAATAATACATAAGAAATCACTTCATATGGCTAGGTACAAATCTAGAGGATGAAGTAGAGAAGCAACTTTTTCAGTGGTGAGAAGGAAGGGATATGCAGACATCAGTAGAGAGTCTCCTTCCTTCTTTATTAAGCAGCTAAGTTTACTTGTATAGTCTAGAACTTCAACAAAGCAATAATCTCTTAATTTTTAACAAACTCTGTCACAGCAGTAGTATCTGAAATTGGTACGAGTTCTATAAATTCCAATTTCTGTTAATACAGTTTTTGTGCCAGAGAGACAATATAATATGCTGCTTAAGAGAGCTTAAAAGTCAGACACAGCCTTTATCCTTGACTCCATCAGGCAGGTAAATTTTGTGACCTATAGGAGTCTACTTCTTTCATAGTAAAAGGATAAAACACAACTACTTCACATGGCTGTTCTATTGATTGAATTAATGAATCAAGAAACACAAAGTAGTTTTGCTCAATAAAAGTTAGTAATTATTGCATTGATAATCATTCCAAGGTAATTCAAGTTGCCAACCTGTCTGTTACCCACATCCCCTACCTTTCCAAGCACAGACATATTAGGATATATTGCAAAACAAAAATCATGGCGAATCAAGTGATACATTTTTAATGCATGTATTTATGCTGAAATATAAGCACTAAATAATCATTTAATTAAATCATTAAATCATAAAATAGCATAATCATTTTTATGCTGAAAGTGAACAGGAGGTTTGTGGGACAGAGATCGGAGTTACTCTAGCCACGTTACTTTCCAGTGCTTGGTGCTCCCAGGTGAAAACATGAGTGCCCGAGTCAGGCCTGCACATACAGGGGTCTGTTCTGCAGGAGAAATACCCTGAAATTAAATTCTGGTGTTTATGCAGGTTACATGCTGCCCCTCTTTTCTTGAGAGAGGGAGTAAAACCTTTCTTCTCTAGTAATTTGCATTCCATTGCAATGTAAATGAATGGCTGCCGGACTCCAAGTTTTACTTCCCTTTGAAATGTAAACAGTAGGGAAATAACTCTCTGAGGTGTCTAGTTTTTCAACTACCCCTTAACTTCCAAGACTCTTCCTTTAATCCAGGTGTAGGCAACATTTTCTCAGACAACCCTATGTAGAAACGTTAAAATATTCACTTGCTGACAATAATCATTTTTTTAAACAATGGCTAGCCATTCACATGATAATCTAAAATTCATCCCTTCTACTTTGCCAACGTTGCTCTGACTGAAGCTGGACCTAGGAGCACTTTTTAGCTTTGTTTACTTGATTTGAGTGTTGTCCTTCAGGTACCACAAGCTGTAAAGTCATGGACTATTTCCTAAAATCCATGTATTCAGTGTCCTCTTTTAGTAAATGACATCATAATCCACCCAGGTGCTCAAACTCGAAACATGGATATTTCATTGGTACCAACTTCTTCCTCACTACCACTAAAACATCTATTCCTGTTGGTTGCCACGATACCTCGTCATCTCCATCCAAGCCACCAACATCTCTAACGTGATTATGGTAGTAGCATCTCGACTGGCTCATTACTTTTATCCCTATTCCTGAAACCATTCTGCAATCCAAGTAATCTTAATGTCAGGTAATTTTAGATTTGTTATCCCCTACTTAAGACATTTCATGGCATCCCATTGCTTTCAGGAGCTTATCTCATTGTCAGATGCACAAGTCAGCTCCTTGAGAGGTGGATAAAATTGAGATACCCAACATCTCATCATCTTTCCTGACATTCGTACTCCAGTCTTTGTTGACTTAGGTCTGTGCCACATTGGCCTTAACATAAATTTCAGCCTCTTACTTCGAGTTGGTACCTAAATTTCCCTCCCAATAACCAGCGAGAGGCAATATAACAGGATAAATAAGAGCAGAAGTTCTAGAAACAGACATCCGGAATTTAAATTTGTCTCTCTACTTTCCACAAGTGTGACTTTGTACAAATTTATTTAACCTTACAGTGTCACAGTTTCCTCATCTGTAAATGAAGATAATGATAGACCATAGTCATGGGTTTGCTTTGATGAATAAGTAAATTAGTGCATGCAAAGCATTCAGAATATGTTTTGGCACATACTAAATATTAAATAACTGTCAGCTATTTGTTTATTACCATATCTTACAAAGAGACATCTTTTGCTTGGAATGTGATGCTGGTCTTATGTCTGGGGCTATGAGAATTGGCCTGAAGCCAGGAGTAATTCACAGCTTGAGGTTTCTGATATCAGCTAGGTGGTGGGGCAGCCAGAGACTGACTTTGCCCAGCAGACCTTGGCACTGAAGGCTCAGTTTGTGGGTACCAGATTAGCAACTGTGGCATGGGGGCCTGCCCATTGCTGCATTTTACTGAAGTAGGATCAGTGTTGGGATAGAACACAAAGTTTATTTCTTATTTCACCACATGGAAGGTACGTACCTTCCCACTGTGCTGTGTGGGTTGCAAGGAAGGGTGTGAGGGATAATGTAAAACTGTCCCTTCCAACAATCTTAAATGCATGTTTTCTTATTTCTATGCTACACCCAGATGCTGTAACTCCTCACCTTGTTTCTTTAGTGCCTGTAAAGTTAATTTTGTGCATGGATAGCTGTTTGAATTGATGTTTATCTAAGGGAATGAGCATTGGAAAGTCCTATTCCACTATCTTGTTGACATCCCCACTCTACTATTTAAAATATTTAGATATAAGACAGTATGTAGGTGTCCATTTGTACTCTCGATCTGGGACCTGCAAATGTCAGGCTCCTCTTGCTTTTAAGCATGAGTCCCACAACAGTTAACTCTTAGGAGCAGTAGGGAGACTTGCTTTCTACCCCCAAGAACTTTTTAAAGTTTTATTTTGCATATTTATTTCAAACAAGAACATTATTGTGCCTACTAGGATTCCTGGTATTAGCTTTTAAGTAATAAGCTATTTTACAACATATTTATGCAATGAAGACTTGAAACTGAAACATGGGCTATAAAGCTCGGTGTATCTTGTTACCTATACCATTTACCAACCTGTCGTTGCATAACCTGGTTTTTACTACACAGGTCATACTGTACATTGCTCAGTTCCTTTGACAGGGCATGCTCTGGCCCACCTCACGGCTTTTGACTATACTGTCATTTCTATTTAAAGTGCCACTCCCTCCTTTGTTTATCTTAGCTAAATCCACCCACCCTTAAGGTCTTTGCTTAAATATAGTCCTCTTACAGAAGTCCTCTGTGGGTAGGTTAAAACTTGTTCTTGTTTCCCTCTCCCTTGTTCCTTATATTCCCATTAAACTTAACCTTACAATTAATTGCTGTCTGCTCCTTCCACTATATGAGTAAATCCACATCTGTGTTTGTATCCATTTATTCCTAGTTCCTATTGCAATGCTTGCCACATAAGAAGCCTTCAATAAATATGTGTTGACAGACCTGCTAGTAATTCAATGTTTTACAAATTTATATAACAATGACTATATATCTATAGTAATATGTGAAAGGCTGGTGTGCAGAACTCTTTATCAAGAATTATATGCTTCAACTCTGAAATTTTTTGTTAAGTCATTCCATGTAAGCAACAAGTTATTATTTGATAATTTTAAACTCATGAAGCCCTCCAGTGAGTTTGTTTTACAATATTATCTTCACTTCAAGACAGTTTTGACTTTCCCATCTCAAGTGTTTCAATACCATGTGTTTGGGCATTTAAAAAAAAATTGTTATTCAAAGACACACTGTGGGACTGGAGACCAAATCTGTCCTTTCTATATTATCTTTCACTGACTTTAGCTTCAAGTACTATTTCATGTACATGAATAGTACATGAAGGAACAATTTCCTTCAAATGTGTGATCCATTTTGCATAAACTTCACACTGAGTTAAAATAAAATCATGTTTCCAAGGAGTTTAATAGGTGGCTAAAATATAATTGGCTAAATTTGCTGGCATCAGTATCCCAGGAATGTCTGCCCCATCTGTAGGGAATGGAGCTTGTGAGTGTATTAGTTCCTAGGTGGCCTACCTTTTTTTGCAAAGCACTAACATCATGCATCCACTGGTGCATTAAGGAGAAAGGGCTTAACTGTATGTTAACATGGTTAAAACTTGTAGTTCAAGAATGGCAAATTCATCTTAAATTATGTGCCTGCCCAGAATGCTTAGTTGAATGAGATTCTGAGAATTCTCTGAAATATAAAAGGAAGTACAACTACATACAGATATTGTTCCTATATATGTGTGTGTGTATGTATACATGAAATATTTATATATGTACACACATATTTAATGTTATATATATTACATATTTGTGTAATCCCATAAACTAGGAACTATTATTATGAGAAAACTGAGTGAAGATGTTGCGTTCCTTGCCAACGTACACAAGTCATTTCAACCAAGGCAAATTTTATCTCAAATATAAGATTATGACAGTAATGATGATGCTTTTCCCTAATCCTGTGGCCTCTCAAGGTCTGCATTATTTGCATAGCAGTAATTTGAACCCAGATAGCCTAATACCAGAGCCCATGTGCTTAAATACTAATCTATACTTTGCCTTTGGCTAAACTAGGAAAAGTGTTGTGATCGATTAGCAAAATCTCCTCTCGCAGGGGAGGGAGAGTGTTGGTACTCACATCAGATCAGACACGGTTGCACCTGCACTAGTCTTTTAACACTACAATTGCGCCCTTACCTTTGAACTATCTTTAGGCAACAAGAACAATAATCCTCATTAAGGCGTGATAAATAGAGAGAAAGCAGCTTAGAAATAAAGAGTTTTTCTTTTAACTTTTAAAAACTACTATATAGCAAATATTAGCTAGTTGTTTTCATAAATGTTCTGCATTCATTCTAAATGACTATTGTTATTACTATTTTAAAAATGAAAAACAAACTGACAGAGTATAGGTGACTTACAAAATTGTATATCCAGTACTACAGAAGGCCAGGTCTTCATATTCTAAATTCATTGCTCTATTCAATACACACTGTCTGCTTAATGTTATTAAGTTTATATCTGAATACATGGGAAATTTGAGATTTTAAATCAGAAGAATATGCTTGTCAAAAATATAAATTCAGTACAATGAATAGCTCCATACTTTCTAAAGAGTGTAACATCTTAATCATTTACTATCTAAGCCTGAATCTAAAATAGAAAGCCCTTTAACTTATTTTCAGTCATTAAACACATACTAATTGTAAGCCTTGTATATGCCAGACACCCAGCAGGATTCTAGAGATTAATTAATTTCAAAGATACTAGAATGCTGACACAGAGTTAATAGTCTATCAAGTCATCCATTCAAAAAGATTTCTGCACTCCTACTATGCGTCAGACAGCATAAAGATAAAACAATAAAAAAGACAAATGTGATTCTTGTCCTCTGGATTCCATTCTAGTAAACTTTTAAAGTAGTTAACAAACTTTAATTCCCATGAAACAATTTTACATGGGAATTTTTTTTAAGGATACATGGAGGGTGCTGAGAAAGAGAAAACTTATCTTTTAAGAGTCAAGTCAAGGATGATTTCTGTGATAAGACAACACTTACTTTAATCCAGGAAAAATACAAAAAGCTAACCATTGAAAGAGCATTCCAGGAAAAGGGAGCATAGCATCATTTGCTTGCTGTGCGTTAGACTGTATAGTAAAGAATTTGACCCTGATCAAAGAGAGATCTGGCCTTGTCCCAGACTCCTTGTAGGCAATCTCCAGATCCTTGGAAGTTCTTCTCTGATGAGTTTCTTTGTTATTTATGATAAAACCCTCGGGCCACACCTGATAGTTTATAGTAATGAGACTCAAGGTGGGTCTTTGTGGACCACATGATAATTGCCTGAACTCCAGGAAGAGGGTGCAGAGAGCAGGAGACTGATTCAAACCACGTAGAAAATTAATCAATCAATTATACCTACATAATGAAAATCCAATAAAAATTCTGGACAATGAAGCTCAGGCAAACTTCCCTTGTTGACAATCCTTCATGTGTATTGTCACACATTGGTGTCAAGAAGGTAGCATCCTGATGACAATGGAGGTTTTCTTGGAAACTTCTAACTAAGGTTCTAAGACCCTGTGCCTATTAGTTTGGCTAGTTCTAATTTGTATTATTTCCCTGAAATAAACTAAACTTTGAGTATAATAGCTTTCAGTGGGTCCTGTGAGTCCATCTATTAAATTATCAAAACAAATTTTGATATAGGGCATCCTATTCAAATTGCAGTCAGGGTCACCAGTGAGAGTGATCTCTTGTGAACTCTTTCCTCTAATTTTGTAGTTCTACTCTAACTCCTTGTAGTTCCTGTCAGTTGCCTTAGGCAGACTTGGAAATTCTGGGGATTCTGTTTCCAAACCAAGACACTACAGCAAAAGAGAAGGGATGTGGGCAAAATTTAGTTGAGGGTCTTTCAATAGCCAAATGTTCATCAGGAAGAAGCAAAGAAGAAAAACAATGGAGTCTTAAAAAGTGTCTTAAAAAGAGTCTTAGAAGTCTCACAAAGCCTTAAAAAGAATCTTGTAACACACTCTAATATCAAGAATTATGCATGTGGGAATTATAAATGTGAATACAGTTTGAAGTGATCAGTTATGACTATTATGACAGGTGGTATAGCTTTTCTTTCATATCCTCACAGTTTGAATTCTTCAGATTCTTCAGTGAATTGTTCATTTCTCAATTCTAATTTGTTCATTCTGGGTGGAGCCCGATGAAAAGATTAGAGAGAAGTGAAAAGAAGAAGTATGAAATCAGAAGAAAAAGAGATCCTGATTTTGTGGTCTATCTTCATATAGTCAGACCTTTCACAGTGACAAGGAAGAATAAGAATAAAACAGAAAAATCTAGCCTGTCACTCCTATGTAAGAAAAAAGTCTACGACCAAGTTACACACTTAGATATCGTAACTTGAATGAGTGTTATTTCTATAATTTACTTTAATATACTTTGAGTTTGACAATGCAGTATATTTGTACATAAGTTAACTTGTATCTATTTTCTAGGTACTTGTTAACATTTTTAAGTATTCTTATCAGGAATCCACACAACAATTGAGGTTAAATTAGCATTTTAAAACAATCGTAATCACCTTTCTACATTCCAAAAGCAACTATGGGCAAATTTCAAATACCAATATTTAAATGTGTACTAGAAAGTTTATTAATTAGTACAAATAATTCTAGGAAAAAAATTAATTTTTAAAGTGAGTCATGTTCAAGATAAATGGCTGGAAATATGATACAGATGAGCCTAATCTTTCATAAATGGGTTATAACAATCTAATGAACACAGAAGCTTAATATCTTCAAGGTAACTTTTTAAATATTTTTAACTACGTATTCTGTTGCAAAGTTTAGCAAGCCCTGCAGTCAAGATATTATTGCATTATCGGTTTGTATTGAAATCTTTATACAAAATGTCTGAGGTCTATGATTAACAACAGTTTGTACAATTATAAGTATATACATATAAATATATACATAAATAAACATGCAAATAATCATATATACAAATACAAATACATATATACACACCTGTGCATACCTATGCATGTGCATAAGTATATACATATCTAAGTATGTGCATATACACACATAATTATCTGTATTTGTGCCTATACATACACAAATATATATGTGTGTGGAGATACATATGTATATATATATATATATTCAGTAATAAGAGGCTTGTACATGACAAAATTCATTCTGGGGACACTTGCTTTAAAATTATCAGGTGACTTAATCTGGGGAAAAAAATACAAAAGTTTCTGTCACCTGTATTTGTAAGGGCTCATTACTGCTTATCAAAAATAACCTAAGTAGCCAAATGGAATTAAGTTGTCTCGGAACAATGTTATCTTCATCATTTCTAAGTCATTTGATGTTATTAATGAATTCCCACTAGCTGAATAACAAAGAATAAAACTAAAAATAAAATTGTTTTGAAATAATTTATTAATCTTTCTCTAATAAAACTACAAATAAATGTTTTGGGTAATTTGTCAGTTTTATTATATAAAACCTCTTTTTCTCTGATTTCCTGTTTTTCCCTCTGTTTCTTTCCACAATGGTGGCTGGATACATGGAAGAATGGAAGGTTTCTGAGAGAGTTATATCCAAGAAGACTGAATCTAGAAACCCATATAGTGTCTTCTGAATTATTCAAACTCTATTATCAAGCTTGAATTTCAACTTTTCTTCTGAGATATATACTTGTATATCCACCTCGATTCTTGAAAGCTATACTAAGATAGCTCACAAATATCTCGTAGCAACAAAGTCCAAAGATCGTTTCTTCTACACCTAAACCTCTTCCTCCCCCAGTCTTCCCCATCTTAGTAATGTCTCCACCACACACTTCATTGCTCCTGCCCCAAATATAGAATTTTTCTAAAGTTCCTCTTTCTGTCATACTCCACATTACCAAGTCCACTCGGCTCTTGTCTGTTACACACCTGTTCCATCCTTTTATATTTATCTCCAAGCCACCATCATCTCTCAACGCCAGCTATTATAATGGCTTTATCACCATTCTCCAGGCTTCCAGGGTTACAACCCACAATCTGTTCTTCACATTGAAATCTTAGTGATCTTTCAAAACTTAAACCAAGTCACGTCACTACCATGCTTCAAATCTTCCAGTGGCTTACCATCGTATTTATGTTGTACTCACATTAGATGATATACTTTTAAACAGAAATTGATATGGCTCTTGACTACTTTTCCAACTATGGCAATGTATATTGTTTGTGTTATAGAATTCCCTGTACTCTAGGTATACTTGTGGTATAATTTCTCATGTTCCTCTATCCCCACATATTTCCGGTAGCTGGTAATTAACATCTAGAGGTTTGGTGTGATTCCATTTTTGTTATTATTTTGTGGGTCTCTCTGTCTTTTTTTTTTTTTCTATTTGGTTTTCCCCATGATAGCAGAAGGTACATAATATGAAGTGATTCCTCTTTTGGTAATGTTAACATTGATATGAACATTTAGGCTAATAATGCTTAAATCTATTAGCCTAAAACTTCTATTAAAAAGTTATATATCAGCCTTTCTCTTAATATTTTAGCATCTATTGATGATCAAAAACTAGCTCCACTATTTCATTAGGGAGAAGTCATATTTATTATAAGCCAAAAATCAGTCTACATTGTCTTACTTCAAGGGAAGTTTTTTACATGAGTTTCTAAGAACTGTGTATGCAGAAAAGTACTGCAGTATTTAATTAATAGAGCCCTCCCAGCCCTAGCCTAATGGAATTTTACTCTTTCGTTAACATGATGGAGTTTGAGTTACATTTTAATGGCCTTACACAATTGACTCTTCCCGTTAGAGAGCAACATTCTTTGCTGTATATTATTTTTATGCATCTATAATGCAATTCGTGTTTTGAAAGCACTTTATATTTTACCTTTCATTATTTGGCTATTGTTTTGTAATTCTTCTTTCATACAGGGCACAACATAAAATCAGATAACAAACTAGAGAGTAGCTTATACTTCAGTTGAGGCAAACACAAAAATTCACACAATTTAGCTGAGACATCAACTGAGAAGTTGGTCATACAGAGAACAGCAAGCAGACCTTCATTCCAGTCAGAGAGGACAACCAGTGCAAGGAGCCTAAAGAAGGAATGAATTTGGCTTCTTCAAAGCCAGAGAAAAGATCAATGTGACGGCAGCATACTTAGTGAGAAGTGGTATTATATGCAATAATATCATATGAGTGGCTAAGGGCCACATCATATAGGTCTTTTGGTGGAAGCCGTGATAAATAATTTGAATTTTAATTGATTCACCATGGAAAGGAATTGTGAGGTTTATGGATGGTGGTGATACAATATTATTCATGTTGTTAAAAGATCAATTTAGATTGGTGCTATGTAAAGAAAGCATGTGTGACAGTGGAATTAGAAGGACCAAGTAAGAAGGCAATTGCAATAGTCCAGGGAAGAGGCAACAGCCTGGCTTTGGTGGTAGCAGTAGATATGGAAGAAATAAGTACAAGTTCAAAGACTATTCTGAAGTAAAACCAATAGGAATTTCTGAGGTATTGGGTGGAGTCAGTGCTGGGGAAAAGGAAAGAATCAGGGTAAAACTCAGCCTAAGGAAATAATGGATGTTTGTGTTATTAACTCCAATAGAGGAAACGGAAGAGGAAACAGTCTGTAAAGTCCCAGGTGGATCTTGATAACTAAGAGATATCTATTAGACTTAAAAACTGAACTCTCATTAGGTGGTTAGATATTTGGCTTTAGAATTCTGGAAGATAGGGGAAGGTTATAGCTTAATAAACAAATTTGAAATCCATCAGCAAAAAACTGAATAAAAAAAAGACCTAAGAAGAGAATATGGGTAGAAAACAGCAATTGACATAGTGTTAACCCTAGACCATTTCAAATATTTGGAAGTTAGAAGGAAAGACAGCAAAGGAATCTGAGAAGGAGCTGCCCCTGAGGGGGAAAATTAGAACTCTGTGAAATCAAGGCTGCTGAGGGGAAGTTGAGAGCAGCAGAAGTAACTATTGGCTATGGTAGTATGGAAGTTGTCAGGGACTTTGACAAGGAACATTTCATTAGGAAAAGCCCAGACACAAAAATGACATTATTTAAAGTGAATCATAAAGTATACTGAGATAAATAATCTGTTTGTTTAACAGAAATAGACATAACACAAGAAGGAAAAACAGCCCCACTAAAATCCTTGAAAATGAGAGACTATAAGATATTGAGCCTAGGGGGTGGGTTTTTTGTCTCTGTTCAGAGTAGATAATTTTCTTCTGCTGTTAAAGAAGAAAAGATAGAAAACACGCACATGGGTGAAAGTAGGGTGGTAAGCCATTTTGTTTATTCTTGTTTACTATAACCCTGAGGATGTCAACCTAGTGTGAAGATTCAGAAAAGGATGTGAGAAGCTTAACGAGTGTAGGTACACAATAGTTCTATTGGGAATGGAGATTTAACCAGGGATATAGGATAGAAGTTTAATTTCAGTACCCACTTGAGAGATATAACTAGTACTTGGACATAACAAGAAAAAGTTTTGTCAGGCAATTATTTGGAGTGAAAAAGGGGAAATGGTATTGAGGGCATTTGCAAAGAAGTGGTAATAATACTGGGAGCTGCTGAGGTGGGAGAGTAATAATGAAAGTGTTATGTGCTGTGTAAACCAGACGTCTAAAAAGAGTAAGACATTCTGAAGTAATGCTTAAAGTAAGACGGATGAGTCGAAGTTAGTAGTTTAAGAAGGTACACTTGAGGCTGGGTGTGGTAGCTCATGCCTGTAATCCCAGCACCTTGGGAGGCAAAGGTGGGCGGATCACATGAGGTCAGGAGTTCAAGAACAGCCTTGCCAACATGGCAAAACCTCATCTCCACTAAAAATATAAAAATTAGCTGTGAGTCATGGCACATGCCTGTAATCCCAGTTACTCAAGAGGCTGAGGGATGAAAATTGCTTGAACCTGGGAGGCAGAGGTTGCAGTGAGCGGAGATTGTGCCACTGCACTCCAGCTTGGGCAATAGAGTAAGACAGCATGCCCCCTCAAAAAAAAAGAAAGAAAGAAAAAACGAATATCCATTTGTATGTAGAATTTTGAAGGAGGAACAACAGAAACAGAATAAGAACTTCAGAGATCACAAACACTGCAAAGATTTGGGGGAACTCCTTATTAGGGATGAAATAAAAGTAAGTTGTCATCTCTAAAATAAGTGAATAAAGTTAAAAACTCATGTTTGTGATGATTTTCAATACTGCTTTTGTAATATTACCACATTATTTTTAAAATAAACTTTTTGCTATGCTGTGGCTATGTGTTGCAAATGCCCTAAGCAAAGGTTTGGCCTGCCTTTCAGATTTTTGAGCCCTGAGTTGGAATTTCCATTGATTATTAGTGAGACAATGCATGTGTGGAAAAACCATAGATTAATTGATTATGTCTCTATTTTGTAGTGTTATAATCTGCAAACTGGGGACAGTGCTACTTAACTGACTGGGTGGTTAGAAAATAAATGCATGTGTGTGTGGTGGGGTGTTGTACTGGAGGTGTTCAATAATATTTATGTTTATACACTGGTCCTGTTTTCAAAAATACTATATCAATGTTTGCTTGAATAAATTTGCAGAATCTTAGGTTAAACAATCCTAAATATATGGTTTTGATTTTAAAATATTGTCATGAGTGGTATGGGAAATGAAGAGACATTGGTTAAAGAGAGTAAACTTTCATTTATAACATAAATAAGTTTTAGAGATCCAATATACAACATGGTGACTATGGTAAACAATGTTGTATTGTATACCAGAAATTTGATAAGAGAGTAGATCTTAAGTGTTTAACCACACATACAAAAAATAACTATATGAGTCGATGACCGTGTTAATTAGTTTGATTATGATAATCACTTCACAATGAATATGTATATCAAATTGTTATGTATGAGCACCTTAACTACATGCAATTTTTACTTGTCAATTTTACTTCAGTAAAGCTGGTAAAAATACTATTACACCTTTTTTCTTCAGGACCTCCTAGGATCTTTATTTTGCTTATGCATATTATGATTAAGTAAAGAGGAGGTTGATTATATTTATTCTGAATTCTACAAACATTTTTTATGGTGATTAAAACTATATCTAAGCCACTAAATTTCCAAGGATCACACTTTGAGAATGCTGACCTGCATTGTCTCTAGTATTTATTTTTCTCAAGATTATGGGAATGCCATTTGTTTAATACAGGGGTTAAGTTTGAGTACTGAGAGCAAAGTGTAGTTAAGATTTGTTGATACAATGATTAAGAAGAAAAGATGCCATGGTTCTTGCCCTCAAGGAACTTAAAATCTAGTTACTTTTGGTTCTTTAAAGTTATTCCCCAAATATTCTTCAAGGAATACTTTTTATCCTTGTTTCCTGGAAATAGTACTCTCTAAATAACATGTGGCTATTAATTAATTATTGTTAAAAAAATGACAAGGGCTTAGGGAGCAACTCAAAATTGTCAAATACCAATTTTCCAGACAGATCACATCTGCTGCAAACATCCTCATCAACATCTTCAAAGTAAAAAACAGTGACTTTATTAGACCTTGTAAAGACTAGACAGGAAGATTTTAAAAAATTAAGACAATCAATACATCATTTTTACAAACTGGCCTACAACCAGACAGCAGAGGCTTCAAGCTCCAAATCAAACTTAAAATCAGAATTTCTAATGCCACCTAATGTTCTCAATGAGCAGAACTGAGATAACAGGCATGAAGCTCCCATGTAGTCAAACACTTTGATTAGACCTGTGTGCCCAGCTCAGCATTCAAAAGATAGAGCCACTAACAATTTCCTATAGCCCAGTCCACCTTCAAAGGACATAACTGCTCTCCTCTCAGAGAAAAGCCATACACAACACATTACCTGGAGAAAATGAATCACTATGAAGCATCCCAGGAATGCCATGGAAAGGGAGGATGAGAATAGATTATAAACTTACATAAAGAGCCTGAAGCTCAACCTCTTATTATAAAATGATACTCAGAAGGGCTGATGAGTGATGGTAAGATCCTGGGTGTTAGTGATTGCTGCATTCGAATATACAGTAGGCCAGATCATGAGGTATACCTGTGGAGGTTGATTTAAATGTGGGATAATTGACTTGTCAATCCCAGCATTCTCCAAGTATTGCCCTGGACCAGCATCATCAGCATCACCTGGGGACATGTTACAAAGGAAAATTCTTGAATGCCCGTTTACCACACCAACTGAATCAGAAATTCTGTAGGTGGGGCTCAGTAATCTGTAATGGGTTCTCCAGGTAATTCTCAGGCACACTAAATTTTGGGAACTATTAATCTATTCAAATAATTTTAATAATTTGCATACCAATGTAGTCTCTTCTGAAAAAATCCTGCTGTAAAAAAATTCTATACTTTTTTACATGCTTTGTTCACATTTGGCAATGGCATAATCTAAAGGGGGAAAATGAAAGAATGCTAATGAAAGGCAGCCAGAAAAAGTCATTGGCCTCAGTTTTCAAGCTAAGCTATATGTATGCAAACAGTGATGTGGCAAGCAATGGTCAGTGATTAGCAGATTTGGCCACAACTACACACAGCTGTAGGGTCACAAGCATCATCTTTGTTGGCAAAAAGCTAAGCAAATAAATCCTTAATTATAATGCTTATTGCATACCTGAACAAATGAACCACTAGTATTTAAGATCATTTTGAAAAGTTCTATTGACAATGAAATGTTGAAAATAAATCATATTCTGGGTCATTTTTTTTTTAGCAAAGAACAGTAATAAGACATGATGGAATACTAGTTGCTAATAGAGGGATATTTTATGAGGACCTGCTGAGGAAGATTTAATTTTTCAAAATTCAGGTTCATGAGACACCACTTGGTTAGCTGCCATTGTAAATCCATCAGGAATATGCTGAGCAGCAGCCAAAAAGAGAAACCTATGACAAAATGACAAACTCAGGCAAAACATATTTAGGTTTAGAGTCTCTGAAATGTTCATCCCACCCCAAACATTCCCTACTATCAGCTTTGGCTGTGACTCTCTGCTGCATCATCGGGTGTCTCTATTCCTGCTATTTAGTTCAGTCCAGAAGGGACGGCAGCCAACCTTGCCCTGTCCAGTCAGCAGCTGGCTGCTTATCTGACCAAAACAGCTCCATGAGACAAAGTTCCTCTCCTAGAGATAAGCAGTCTCTTCCATTCTGGGAAACAAATTGGCTCTGAAAAAGCAGTGTATGCAGAGCAAGATTAGAAGAAAATAGAAAGAGAAGCCAGAGAGGGACATTGTAGAGAACAGGGATGAAGATGGAAGGAGAAAAAGAAGAGTAGTCTGTTTTGTCAGAGACTAGGATTGCAACCCCCACTTCTTTTTTTTTTTTGCTCTCCATTTGCTTAATAAATATTCCTCCATGTCTTTATTTTGAGCCTATGTGTGTCTTTGCATGGGAGATGGATCTCCTGAATATAGCACACAGATGGATCTTGACTCTATCCAATTTGCCAGTCTGTGTCTTAATTGGGGCATTTAGCCCATTTACATTTAAGGTTAACATTGTTATGTGTGAACTTGATCCTGTCACTTTGATGCTAGCTGGTTGCTTGCCCCTTAGTTTATGCAGTTTCTTCATAGTGTCAATGGTCTTTGGCATGTTTCTGCAGTGGCTGGTACTGGTTTTTCCTTTCCATATTTAGTGCTTCCTTCAGGAGCTCCTGTAGGGCAGGCCTGATAGTGACAAAATCTCTCAGCATTTGCTTGTCTGTAAAGGATTTTATTTCTTCTTTGCATATGAAGCTTAGTTTGGCTGGATATGAAATGCTGAATTGATAATTTATTTCTTTAAGAATATTGAATATTGGCCCCTACTCTCTTCTGGCTTGTAGTGTTTCTGCAGAAATATCCACTGTTAGTCTGATGGACTTCCCTTTGTGGGTAACCCAACCTTTCTCTCTGGCTGCCCTTAACATTTTTTTCTTCATTTCAGCCTTGGTGAATCTGATGATTATGTGTCTTGGGGTTACTCGTCTTGAGGAGTATCTTTGTGGTGTCCTCTGTATTTCCTGAATTTGAATGTTGGCCTGGCTTGCTAGGTTTTGGGGAAGTTCTCTTGGAGAATATCCTGAAGAGAGTTTTCCAGCTTGGTTCCATTCTCCATGTCACTTTCAGGTACACCAATCAAACAATAGGTTTGGTCTTCTCACATAGTTCCATTTTTCTTGAAGGTTTTCTTCCTTTTAATTCTTTTTTCTCTAATCTTGTCTTTCTGCTTTATTTCATTACGTTGATCTTCAATCTCTGATATCCTTTCTTCTGTTTGATTGATTTGGCTATTGATAATTGTGTATGCTTCATGAAGTTCTCATGCCGTGTTTTTCAGCTTCATCAGTTCATTTATGTTCTTCTCCAAATTAGTTATTCTAGTTAGCAATTCCTCTATTCTTTTTTAAGATTCTTAGCTTCCTCACATTGGGTTAGAACATGCTTCTTTAGCTCAGAGGAGCCTGTTATTAACAGACTTCTGAAGCCTACTCTGTCAATTCATCAAACTCATCCTCCATCCAGTTTTGTTCCCTTGCTGGCGCAGAGTTGTGATCCTTTGGAGGAGAATACGCCTTCTGGGTTTTGGAATTTTCAGCCTTTTTTCACTGTTTTTTTCTCATCCTCATGGATTTATCTCCCTTTGGTCTTTGATGTTGGTGACCTTTGGATGGGGTTTTTGTATAGACATTCTTTTTGTTGATGTTGATACTATTCCTTTCTGTTTGTTAGTTTTCCTTCTAACAGTCAGGCCCTTCTGCTGCAGATCTGTTGGAGCTTGCTGGAGGGCTACTCCAGACCCTGCTTGCCTGGGTGTTACCAACAGAGGCTGCAGAACATCAAAGATTGCTGCCTGTTCCTTCTTCTTAAACCTTCATCTCAGAGGAGCATCCACTGATGCCAGCCGCAGCTCTCCTGTATGAGGTATTCATCGACCCCTGCAGGGAGGTGTCTCCCAGTCAGGAGGCAATGGGGCCAGGGACCCACTTAAGAAGGCAGTCCATCCTGTAGCAGAACTCAAGCACTGTGCTGGGAGATCCACTGCTCTCTTCAGAGCTGGCAGGGAGGAGCATTTAAGTCTGCTGAAGCTGCGACTTAGACTCCCACAAAATCATAGTGAGAGATTTTAACACCCCACTGTTAATATTAGATCAATGAGGCAGAAAATTAATAAGAATATTCAACACTTGAACTCAGATCTGGACCAAGTAGACCTAATAGATATCTACAAAACTCTCCATCACAAATCAACAGAATATATATTCTTCTCAGCACCATATAGCACTTATTCTAAAATTGGCCACATAATTGGAAGTAAAACACTCCTCAGCAAATGCAAAAGAGGAAATCATAACAAACAGTCTCTCAGACCACAGTGCAATCAAAGTAGAACTCAGGATTAAGAAACTCACTCAAAATCGCATAACTACATGGAAACTGAACAACTGAATAACTACTGGGTAAATAATGAAATTAAGGCAGAAGTAAGTTCTTTGAAACCAGTAAGAACAAAGACACAACGTACCAGAAACTATGGGACACACTTAAGCAGTGTTTAGAGGGAAACTTACGGCACTAAGTGCCCAGAGGAGAAAGCCCAAAAGATCTAACATCAGTACCATAGCATCACAATTAAAAGAACTAGAGACGCAAGAGCAAACAGATTCAAAATCTAGCTGAAGACAAGAAATACCTAAGATCAGAGCAGAACTGAAGGAGATAGAGACATGAAAAACCCTTCAAAAAACAAATGAATCCAGGAGCTGTTTTTTTTTTTTTTTTAAGATTGACAAAATAGATAGACTTTAGCCAGACTAATAAAGAAGAAAAGAGAGAAGAATCAAATAGACACAATAAAAAAATGATAAAAGAGACATCCCATTGATCCCACAGAAATACAAACTACCATTAGAGAATACTGTAAACACCTTTATGCAAATAAACTAGAAAATTTAGAAGAAATTGATAAATTCCTGGATACACAAACATATATGTTGATGGAACATATCTCAAAATGATAAGAGCTAGTTATGACAAACCCACAGCCAATATCATACTGAATCGGCAAAAGTTGGAAGCATTCCCTTTGAAAACCGGCACAAGACAAGGATCCCCTCCCTCACCACTCCTATTCAACATAGTATTGGAATTTCTAGCCAAGGCAATTAGGCAAGAGAAAGAAAGAAATGGTATTTTAAAAAGGAAGAGAGGAAGTCAAATTGTCTCTGTGTGCAGATGACATGACTGTATGTGTAGAAAACCTCACTGTCTCAGCCCAAAATCTCCTTAAGCTGATCAGCAACTTCAGCAAATTCTCAGGATAAAAAATCAATGTGCAAAAATCACAAGCATTCCTATACACCAATAATAGACAAACAGCCAAATCATGAGTGACCTCCCACTCACAATTGCTACAAAGAGAATAACATACCTAGGAATGCAACTTACAAGGATATGAAGGACCTCTTCAAGGAGAACTACAAACAACTGCTAAGGAAATAAGAGAGGACACAAACAATAGATGGGAAGAAACAATATCGTGAAAATGGCCATACTGCCCAAAGTAATTTATAGATTCAATGCTATTCACATCAAGCTACCATTGACTTTCTTTACAGAATTAGAAAAAAACTACTTTAAATTTTATATGGAACCAGAAAAAGGGTCTGTATAGCCCAGACAATCTTAAGCAAAAAGAACAAAGCTGGAGTTCACGCCACCTGACTTCAAACTATACTACAGGCTGCAGTAACCAAAACAGCATGGTACTGGTACCAAAACAGATACATAGACCAATGGGACTGGATGGAGGCCTCAGAAATAACGCTACACATCTACAATCACCTGATCTTTGACAAACCTGACAAAAGCAAGCAACAGGGAAAGGATTCCCTACTTAATAAATGGTGTTGGGACAACTGGCTAGCCATGTGCAGAAAGCTGAAGCGACCACTTCCTTACACCTTATACAAAAACTAACTCAAGATGGATTAAAAACTTAAATGTAAGACCCAAACCCATGAAAACCCTAGAAGAAAACCTGGGCAATACCATTCAGGACATGCGCATGGGCAAAACTTTAGGACTAAAACACCAAAAGCAATGGCAACAAAAGCCAAAATTGACAAATGGGATCTAATTAAACTAAAGAGCTTCTGCACAGCAAAAGAAACTATGAACAGACAACCTACATAATGGGAGAAAATTTTTGCAATCTATCCATCTGACAAGGGCTAATATCCAGAATCTACAAGGTACTTAAAGACATTTACAAGGAAAAAACAAACCCATCAAAAAGTGGGTGAAGAATATGAACAGATACTTTTCAAAAGAAGACCTTTATATGGCCAACAAACATGAAAAAAAGCTCATCATCACCGCTAATTAGAGAAATGGAAATAAAAACCATAGTGAGATACCATTTCATGCCAGTTAGAAAGCTGATCATTAAAAAGTTAGGAAACAACAGATGCTAGAGAGGATGTGGAGAAATAGGAATGCTTTTACACTATTGGTAGGGGTGTAAATTAGTTCAACCATTGTGGAAGACAGTGTGGCAGTTCCTCAAGGATCTAGAACCAGAAATACTATTTGATCCAGCAATCCCATTACTGGGTATATTCCCAAAGAATTATAAATAATTCTGCTATAAAGATACATGCGCATATGTTTACTGCAGCACTATTTACATTAACAAAGACTTGGAACCAACCAAAATGACCATCAATGATATACTGGATAAAGAAAATGTGGCACATATATACCATGGAATACTATGCAGTCCTTAAAAAGGATGAGTTCATGTCCTTTCCAGGGACATGGATGAAGCTGGAAGCCATCATTCTCAGCAAACTAACACAGGAACAGAAAACAAAATATTGCATGTGGGAGTTGAACAACGAGAACACATGGACACAGGGATGGGGGCATCACACCCCGGGGCCTGTCCGGGGGTTGCAGGGCTAGGGGAGAGACAGCATTAGGAGAAATACCTAATGTAGATAACAGCTTGATGGGTGCAGCAAGCCACCATGGCACTTGTATACCTATGTCACAAAACTTCACGTTGTGTACATGTATCCCAGAATTTAAAGTATAATTTAAAAAAAGAAAAGGAAGAATAGTTAGGGAAGATAAAGCAGATAGGCAAAAGAGAAAACAAATTATTATTTCCCAAACTCAAAAATATTACACAGGAGTTAAGAGTATTTGCAAACCATGTATCTCCCTTGCAAACAACAGCAAGAAAATAAAATATTAATACTCTATATCTATATATTAGCTCTGCATGTATGAAAACAAAACAATGCTTCTCTACCCAACACAATATAAATTATACTTTGTATTGATTTCTACCAGTTATTATGAATATATAACAAATTTTATCTGTGATTAAGGATATTTAGCAGTATCACCCAATTTAGGCTATTAAGCCATATATTATAGGTAAAATGTACCTACCATTAAGAGCTGATTTTACTGTGTAAAATAGCTAGAGTTGAATAAATTTATTCTCCAACATCTCTTTTTCAGGGAAGAATGAAGTGACAAACATAGTTGAGTCTGACTTATAGTTCAAGGGGGGTCTTTTTCATTCAAGTTTGTGACCCATAAAATAGAAAGATCACTTTCATTGACTGTAGCTATAACACTACACTCAGGTGTGTTCATCAGGTTGAGCTGCAGAAAAACTTCACATTTCTGTTCAAGGAATTATGTCCAAATTTCCACTTATCTTTAAAATATGTCATATAACACACATGTAGATGATTTAGAAGAGTACTATTAATGTAACTATTTTAAATGCCAGTTGATATTAATCATGATGGATCTCCTCCAGTTAATCTCAACTAATCTCAAAAAGAAGATTCTGCCTTAGTATATTTTTTATCTTACTATAAATAGCAGGACTTGACAGACATCTTACAACTATGTTTTTGTCATATATATGTAAATTTTATGAAGCCAAAACTCAAATTCATGACTAATTCTAAAGAAGAGGTAAAGCCTTTGAAAGCTTTCTGCTTAGTTCAGGTGTATTAATTGCATTTTCTTTGTTACTCACAAATATCCTCCATATAGAAATATAGTATTCTCATGGAATTTTCTAATAGTAACATTAACAAAAAAAAGCCAAACCATCCCAAATTTAAAAATTAGTATATAGCATTCCTGAACATCATATTAAATCAATATCAGCAGATAGGAAGATAGATACACAAATAATAACTGTTACTCTTTTACCTCACATATTTCAGCACACAAATGTACACACAGACCAACAATTTGCATGGTTATGCCATATAAATAATCATTGTAATTCACAAAAGTCAAAGCAATTGTGTAATACAAAATTATGTAATTTTCTTCCTATTGCAATTTATATTTCAATTATCTTGGATAAAAAATAATTTGTCATTTTTGTAAATGACTTTCGAGAAAAATAAATTCGTTAGTATCTCTTGACTTGCAGTTGAAAGATTGACTAGCCAATTTTTAGTAAATTTTTTAATACTGCCATCTAAATATAAATGTACACTTGTCAACTTACTACTCAAGATCAATCAGCTGATGAATGAATTTTGAAGAGAAAATCAGCTTTTCTCTGTAGACTCAGTCATCTGTTTGATACAGAACACTGCCTCAAAATATAATTCTGAGGATCATTTGGATGCACTACGAAGGAATGGTTTGTTCCTCTGAGATGGCCTTGATATTTTCCTACTTCCTCAAGCTCCTTCCCGCCAACCTCTGCTTCACCTTCATCTTTTCAGCATGTCTGCCTCATCCAGCTCATTCAGATGTGTGCTGTGCCTTTCATTCTTAATAATGGGAATGAACCAATTCCTTAACATTGAGTGAATATGACAAGCACATTTCAGACATGTGAGAGACTCCAGTAGAAACAAAGTTTTTGCTTCTCTTAACCTTTATGTTAGATTTTATTCTTAAAAAAAGGAGTCTTCTTAAACTGCTCCAGTGTTTCCAAAATTGACCCAATTATTGCATTCAAAGCACTAGGAAATCTTGGCTTCTGCCTGGAGTGTGCTAGTGACTTGAAAATGATGGAATTAGGAGAGACCTGGCTGGAAAGGCCTATAGTGAGTTATTTACTTACTAATAGCTGGTAAATGCACTGCCATGTTTTAAATAAATTATCTGCACCTACAGTCAATAATTCAGGAAAAGTCTAATTGACACAAAAAGATAAATTCTCCTCTATGAAGACCACAGGTTTTAGCTTTTTCCCTCAAGGTGGTTGTCTGCAGGAGATGATAGTAACTGTTCTCCATTATTCTCTATAATAATGTTATGAATCTGTAGACTATACTCATAAAAGTAAAATATAGTACCTGCAAATTTTCTAGGTAGTTCTTTGCATCTGTTGTCTGATTCTTATCCCTTAATACACAAGTATTGTAAAGATCAGTTACCTTTCATTTTTTAATAGAACTTGTTCCTTTCAATAGAATTATTCTTTCCAGGGCTACAGCATGAGGTGGTAACCAAATGAGATAAAAATTCAAGAGAGGACAGAATAGTCTTCACAAAAACACTGTGTAAGTCAGACTAAGAGTTGCAATACCAAAATAAGAACAGAGATTTGAGTCTTGAAGTTTTTAAAAATGTGCCTGCAGGAAAATTCATGACTAGTTGTAAAACTAGGCTACCTAGGAAAAAGACAACCAGGTCATGTGTTTCATTAGTCTTGGGTCCAAATCAAGTTCAAGATCAGGGGAGATGTTTAAAATAGTAGGAGAATGTCAAATGTTAAGGTTTTAATGGTTGCAGAAACTCCAGGGGCTTAGAGCTATTGGTGTGATGGTAACGGGAGATACAGCCTAAGAAATCAGTGCAAGAAATCCTGAAATTCAGAGAAAGAAATGAGGCCACGAGTTAGATACTTAGAACTCACTTAGAGTTCTTATTTTCCATTTCTCACTACAGTTAATGAGTCATCAAGTTCTATCAATTAGAACTTTCTAAAAACTTCTCTGTATGATCATTGCATTCATCATTCCTTCTCAGTTAATATAAAATGTTTCCTATGTCCTGCTTTAACTTCCTCTGTCCACACATCTGGGAAAGTGACCTGTCCAAACTAGGAATTCTTATCTTAAAGTCATCAATGGCTTCCTATTTCCCTTAGGATGGATTACCTTGACTCTGACAAATCCCTCACCCAGCTCCACTTAAGTGTGCTGCTGTTCTCCAGAGAAGCCAGGGTCCCTTAGGACTAATTAGCTTTACACATTTCACTGCCTCTGCCTCCATAAAGTGCTCTTCACCCACCTCCATTTTAAGTGGTTAATTTCTACTTGTTCCTCTAAACTAAAGTCAGGCTTTACCCTATCTGAAAAGAACCTTTGTTAGTCACACATCTGCTTCTCCAAGTCCTACTTTTCTTAAGTGTTGTCATTTTTATGATTAAATCTATAATAACATATTAAGTACTATACTGTATCTAGTGGTTTATTGATCAATCTTTCTCACTATTCTGTGTGGTCAGGGTATTTTTGATTCGTCATTTGCTGTATCTAGCACAGGAATCTTAAGTAGGTCTTAAGTAGGTTTTAAGTAGCTTTCAACTTGCAATCCAACTCTGAAGTATTATCTATCAAGGACAGACTTTTGAGAAGGATCAAAATTATACTACCAGAAGTGACAGGATTGATTGATGAAGTCTATCTTGAGCCCTTGTTGTAGAAATAGTGACATGCACATCATATATTTGCTCTCTGAAGTCTAGTACATAATACATTCCCACAGTTTTTGGTGAATAATTTAATGAACAATATGCAGAAATTAAGAAAGAAGAGTAGTAACATTACATAGGACCAAAAGCAAAACTGAGCTAATATTGGCTCAAGATAATTAAGCTTCTTCATGCCTGTGGACAAGATTACTATTGGAATGTGAAGATGGCTGAATCAATGTATTTTGGTAATTTAGGAAGAGACATTAAAGTTGGAGTGTAAAGAATATGTTCCCAATATTCTGATTCCAAAAAGGAAGAATTGTCATAGCTAGCCAACGATATACACTAAAACCAAAGACTTTTGAATGGAAGGATAAAGCTTATTGAGAAGCTACTGAAGAGACAGATTTCTAGAATAATCACGATAACCATTTTCAATGTCTCTGTAAAACTAAACTACTGCAGTTATGGAAGTAGTTGAGTGAGGGTGAGGGATGACTGGCAATGTCCCTAGTAGACTCAATGCAATATTAAGGCAAGGTTCACCAATCTGAATGTCTTACATACATAAACACACATATGTACATATATATATATATATATATATATATATGAGATTTATCAAGCTAATAAAAACAAGGAACCTTATTTAAAACTAGAATTCAAAGAAACTTTGTTATAATCACTGGCAACTCCGATATTGAGAGAGAGAGCAGAGAAGGGCTGAAAAACTACCTGTTAGGTATTATGTTCACTATTTGGGTGACAGGTTTGATAAAAGCCCAAACTTCATCATCACTCAATATATCCATGTACCAAATCTGCCCACGTACCTTCTGAATCTAAAATTTTAAAAATTTAAAAAGAAGCACCTACATACAAAGAGAAATAAACTTCTTGTTTTGTCTCTGCCAAATTTAAGAAAATTCACTTTATGTTTCTTGGCATTTTTCTGCTTATTTGAAAAATGATGGTGTTGAAATAGGATGATCAACATTTAATAACTCTTGTTATTAAGATCTTCAAATCTCATGAATCACTTGGCTAATAATACATTTAGCATATGCATATTATTCATCAATGTTTTAAGATTAGTCGATATTGAGTTATAAATTTTTTCAAAGTTCTCAGGTTATGTAAAAAAGAAACCAAGAGTAATGTACACAAGATCAGTTATTTTAAAAACACGTAATGTAGACTGATTTTGTTCATTCATTATTAACTCAGCTTTTTTTTTTCAACTCCAGATATTGCCAAATATATTACAAAATGGCCTGGTGAGCACAAATTTAAGGTGAAAAGAGTTGAGTTGCCTGATAATTGCTGCTTAAGCAGAAGAGTAGATATTTACCTCTTTTGAGAGAGAGAACTGCTTCTCAAAATCTCAATTCTTTTCCTTTGTTTGAGGATGGAGGTAGACAGAGCCCAGCTCAAACAACAGAATCTGAAATTGTCTGATACTTGCCTTGCCAGCCTCCTCCAAAGCCGGCCATAAGCTCCTGGAGAATCAACCTGGAGGCCAACAGTGGCAGACTCAGAAGCAAAGCAAACTTGTTCTAGGACATAAGAGAAGGGTGCTGCCACTGAGGCTTGTGTGCAGTGCAGGAGGTGGCTGGGCCTCAGCTGTGCAGTCCAGGGCTTTGCAGTATGGCAGCAGGGTCCTCACTGAACTGGTTTCATCATGTTTGACTGTGGATGTTACTCTCTCTGCCTTAATATTAAAGACTTTTCACTGCTTTAGCCTTCTCTGTGAAACTGAATTCCTCAACATTCCTTCCATAAATTTATTTTGCTGCTTTAGTAGATTGGAACCAAGTTATGATGCTTGCAGTCAATGTTCTGAATTGGCCCAAGTATGTATAGTCATTGACACTTGTGCGATAAATTTTAGCTTTGATTTTGACAAAATAGATTGATCACAGAAAATACCTGTTTGAAAGCATGTATCTATTTAGTAGTGTGTCTAGGATCTTGAGTTGTCCAATACTTTCTTAATGTGTGACTTTGGGGAAAGTAGGGACAAAATCCTACTTAACTCAAGACTGTTTTTAGAATTAAATAAAACATATACACAAAATATTTGGCTTAAGTAAACATTTTATAAGTATGATCTACTATTTATAATAAATGTAGTCTAATTCATGTTACAATGGAGTGTACTTTTCAGAATTCATTTGACATTTAAATTTTGCTTCTGCTTCATTCTGATAATGTTGACAATTTAATTTAATTTCTTGGTCTCATCTTGTTTAAATAATTTGTTTGAATAACTCATTGTGTTGATTCACAGACTTACATATGTAAAATAACCCAGACAAAAGGTTTAAAGAAGTAATGTTAGAAGCTACCTATTTTATGCAATATTTTTTAGAATATTGTATTTAGTCTTTACAAAACTTGCTTTTATGGTGAGAAGGCTGAGTCAGAAAATTTAAGTGATTGCCTGGAGCTACACAGCTACTAAAGAGGACAAGCTGTAATTAAACTCAAATCCATATGACTCAAAAGCATTTGTAACTCATGCATGAGGTGCATGGTAAGCACTGAATAAACTTTAGTTCCTATACTGTTTTCCTCTTAATTTAAACAAATATACTTACTTGAAAAAAAATGATAATGGGGGAAGCTGAATGGTGAATTATAACAAAAGAAAAGTGACCAGAGATCACTGGACTCTTGTTCTTTCTGCCCAAGGATTAGAACACGCAAGGTTATTAGACACAGTGTCAGAAGGTCATATATATTCACTTCCTAAGAGACTTTGGGTGAAATTCCCTTTCCTTCACTTCTCACTCTAATAGTGTTTCCGGCTTTCATTTACTTTTCTGTATAATGGATGTACTACTGGTGTTTTTATAAGCAATGAATGAAATAAATATCAACTGTACCAGAATAAAAATAAAAGACATTAAGTATCATTTCATTAGGGAAAATAACATAATTGGGATCCTCATCCCAACTAAAACAGCATCTAATTTAGCTAGACTTGGGGCATCAGAAAAAAACTGTGAACGCTGTAAACCAAAAATAAAATTCTAAGCCCTACCAGCCAATGGAATGGACCCCTCTTCTAATCCAAGGGCATTCCAAAGTTAATGTGAAACACAAGTTTGGGTCATGATGGAAACGGGTGTTCACACATACCTCATTATGCCCTCCTCCCTTTGGAATTCAGGCACAACTGATTAGCATTAACATTAAAAGAGACCTTAGGACAATCTATTATTTTTGAAGCCTGCTACCTGGAAGCTTCATCTGCATAATGTAAGCCTTGGTCTTCACAATCTCTTATCTTAACCAAGGAACTCCCTTCTATTGATTTCAGGTCTTTAGATAAACTATTTTAGGCAATTTCCAATCAGAAAATCTCTGAATCAACCTATGACCTACCTATGACCTAGAAGCCCTCCATCCGACTTTCAGCTGTCCTGCCTTTGCAGACTGAACCAATGTACATCTTACATATATTGATTGATGTCTTATGTCTCCCTGAAACATATAAAACCAAGCTGTTACCTGACCACCTTGGGCACATGTTCTTAGGACCTCCTGAGGCTTTGTCATGGACATGTCCTTAATCTTGGCAAAATAAACTTCCAAACTGATTGAGACCTGTCTCAGATACTTTTGTTTCACAACTCCAGCAGCAACCAAACCATTAAGCTAGGTCTCTGCCATTATCATGAAATTGGATCAAAATTATGTATGTTGCTTTAGTTTTCTATGGTTTGTCAATGCAGCAGAGATAGAGAACCTAGACTAAACATTCTGGCTTTGTGGTATCATTCATTAAGAAAATTGGCAGGGAAAACTCATGTTTCATGTCTTGGTTTCAATTAGCCAATGATATATTCATGGATATTTGTGCAAAATTGATTTTTCTGCCATTTCAGCTCTTTCATAAAGTGAATATTCAGTTTGTCTGATTTCACTTATTTTAGAGTTAAATAAAGACTATTCTGCAATTGTGTTCTGTTTACTATGACATATGTTGTATTTTCTTTTTTGTTTTGTTTTGCTAGGGTACTGTTTAGGAATATGCTCAGCATACTTATCTGAGAAGAAATTCTTTTAAAACATTTAATCATTATTTATTTAACCATTAAAATGATAGATTTTGGATTCATTCTTGATTTATCATCCCCCAAATCCAAGCAAGCACTTCCAAACCTGTTGTTTTAGATCCTCAATACTTTCTCGTCTCTACAATCCCAGCTTCACCACACAGCCTGATTTCAAGCTTTAATCATCTCTTGCCACTGCAGCCTACTATTGGCCCCACCTGCATCCAATCTTGGGCCTCTCAAATGCAGCCTCCACACAATTCATGGAACGATCTACGCAGATGCAAATCTGATCAGGTCATTCCAGGTTTAAATCCTCAACAGCTCCACATAGCCTGAGGCTAAAACTAAGTCTCCTTAACAGGACAGAAAAGCAAAATGTTACTATGATTTAACCCCTCATGCCTCTTCATCTTATATTTTATGCTCAAACAACACAGAATTACTTGCAAATCCATAGACATGCTATGCTAGGTCTTACTACCAGGTCCTTTGCTCATGTTGTTTTCATGCCTAGAACGTTTTTATTCCACCGTTGGTCTAGCTAAACCTTGCCATCTTATAATATTTAGCTCTGGAATTATCTCCTCCAAGAAGTTTTCTTCATCTTTCTTTCACCACCAGGCTGATTAGGTGCTTCCATAGAATTTTGTGTATATCTCTATTGCTATCATTTCCTCAATAAAAAGAAAAACAATCAACTTGCCTATTCACTTTCTCAACTTTCCTGAGAGCTCTTTAAAGCAGAGGATATATGATCATTGTCTTTTATGCCAGCACCTAGCACAATGCCTGGAATGTTGCCTAGAAGATGTACAATAAATGTTTGATTAAATGAATATGCTCGTGGCATAATCTGCCGGAAAATTTTGTTTCTACTCAATTTTAAATGACTTACTGAAATTTTTCATTTATCAGCTGATTCATATTTTGCTTCAAGTCCAATGAGAAAGCATCGTAGTCATAAAAGACTTACCAGTTAGCAAAGCTCTGTTTCTTGGTGGTATATGTAAAGGCAGATGGACCCCTTGAGAGCTTGCCTTGCAACGAACATTCCTAGAGGTGATTTGGTTGGAATTTTTATAGTGAGTTCTCTCAACTTTAGGGGATTTTTACAATTAACTAATTGAAATCAACTTTAAATGTGTTCCACCGAAGTCTCTGGCAAGGGCAGTGCAGTCTTGATAACAGCAAAAAACAAATCTGAAACTAGGTTTTCTTGGACATTAGGATAAAAAAGTATTATTTTTCAAACAGAATGAGTAATGAATAAGAAGCTGCTAATGGTTTATTTAAAAGAAAGAAAAGAAATAAAATTCAAGAAGCTATTCAAAAGTCCCAGACTTCATATCAAAGACATAATGGCCTATTCTCATATAAATAGGTTCATTACAATGAAAAAAAGGGTAACCTTTTTCCCTTCTGAGTTCAAGCCTCTCCCGCAATGGCTGAACTCTTATTCATTAGTTGACTAATGATGAAAGCTCACTTTTTACTAATACCATATAAAGGCCAAAGGCAGACCTTTGCAAAAGTAAGGACTGGGCTCAGCATTATGTGTTAAAGGAAATAAAAATCAAAGCAAATTAGTCTAGGAGAAAGAGCTTTCAAAGAATAGCATTATCTTTAGCAGTCCTAAGAGTAGCTCTTCTTTTTTGTGATGCATTAGTCAACAAATAATTACTGAGAAAATCATATGTGAACAGCACTCAGGGTATGGGACAGGGGAGGGGGACAGGGAGGATGAACAATAGAGCAAGGGAGCCCTTTAAACATGTCAGGCATGGCTCTAAGTCTCTGCATAAATTAACTCATTAATGATTCACAACCCTAGGAGGTAAGCACTATTATTGTCTTCACCTTACTTACGTGAAAACGGAGCCACAGAACTGAAATAACACGCCCAGTTTTCAGCTCGTATTCTGACAGCAGTGTCAGGGCCGGGGGTGAAATGATAGGACAGAAATAGACATCACTCCACGAGTGCCAGTGCCACTCATGAAAATAAAAATATGGGCACTCGTGGAGTGATGTCTCTTTCTGTGATCTTCATGTATTTGTCTTAGTCACCACACCATCCCTGGCAGCAGAAAAGCGTTTGGTAATTTGGAGGCACTTGGCAAATTCTCCTTGAGTCAGTTAGTTGAACAAAGGCATCATTTTAGAGGGTTCAGAAAGATGAAAGAAAATGGGAAGAGAACAAATTTATTGACTGGCCTTCAATGGGTTAGACAACATCACTCCTCAATCAATAGCTTGGTGGTGTGTTACAAACAAGAATTCTGGTACTAGACTACCTCTAATCAGGTAGACTTAGGGTTACCTACTCTCTCCACGCCTCACTGCCCTCATCAGTAAAATGGGGATAATAGTAACTACTCAAAACATTAATACGAGGCTTAAATAAGTGAATACAGCAAAATGTTTATTAGGATTGTACTTTTGCAGTGTTAGCTATTATTGCTATTAGTTACATTTAATTTAACCATAATTAACCATATTTAATACCGCAACTGGAGAAGAATCCAAATCAGCTCTACTTTGGACATTGTATGTCTTGTAATAAATGTTTACATTTCCACTGATCATTAGAATATCTCTTTTTAACAACACTGAGTAATAGAAATGTTCCTTGACAACTGACAGTTGACACAGGTCCGCTCGAGTTCCATGTGTTTGGCTTAAATCTGTGTGAGAGCAGTAGTGGCCTAAAATCATATTAGGGGATATACGTTTAATGGCTTGTTAAGAACATCAGACAGGTCTTAGGAGAGAGCCCAGTGAATTGAAGCATGCCTGTTAGCTGACGTTGTAATTGGAAGTTCTCAACAGAGAAACAAAGTAATCAACAGTCATTGAAAATGGATGTCCCCTTAATTCTCAGCAATGGTCCCTCTGGATCAGGATTCAAGCAAAACAACACAACAGTGCAGGGCAATCCGCTTTACTGACTTCAATGCTGTGTTCCTAGTCTAAAGACAGGCAGACCAAATAATGATGCATTTGGCAACCTTCATTTCTTTTAAGGTTTTTTTTTTTATTTTGTTTTTTATTTTTTAGACAGAGTTGCTCCCTGTCTTGCAATGGTGTGATCTCAGTTCACTGCATGCTCCGCCTCTCAGGTTCAAATGATTCTCCTGCCTCAGCCTCCTGAGTAGCTGGTTTGGCGCAGCCACCAAGCCCGACTACATTTTGTAGTTTTAGTAGAGACAGAGTTTCGCCATGTTGGCCAGGCTGGTCTTGAATTCCTGACCTCAAGTGATCCGCCCGCCTCAGCCTCCCAGAGTGCTGGAATTACAGGGGTGAGCCATCGCACTAGGCCAATTTTTTTTTAAGATATCTGTTTTTAAAGGAAGTAACTATTGTGTTTCTCTATGGTGGGGATGGGGAGTAGAATGGAGATGCTCTGGCCATCTATAATTCATTCTAAGAGCAAAAGCATTCAGGCCTCAAGCTTTTTAGCAAACCCACTTATTCCATATGGTAAAATAAAATATTTTTTTATCCTCTCTCCAAGGTAGGTTTATTTCATCCCTGAATCAGAGGAAAAGAGGCACATTAAATGATAATCATGTGCTCAATTTCAGGATGTTAGATTCTCACTGTTGACCTTTATATGTTAGCCTGTTTATGAAAACAAATCATGGGGAATGCAGTCAGCAAATTCAGGCCTTTATGAAAAAAAGAAATAAAGCTTCAGACTTAAGCAAGAGGCTATGATAAAAGCACTTGCTGCACAAATATGTTTAGTCAGTAAGACAGTGAACTGGAAAACCAAATTAGGATCTTTAATATAAAAATCTAGAGCTTAGTGGGAAATGCTTAAACAGAAAACTCACTGAGCTAGTAGAGTGATTTGTTATAGAAGGCAACCCCATTGAATATGATGTAGATTTGTTACCTAGTTTGAAAGAATATAGAAGAGAATTACAGAACAGAATAAAGCTTCCTCAACTCTTGACTAAGGATACTTGGGAGATAAACAGAAAATAAAAATAAATTTAAATTTGAAGAATGTCAATTTTTCATTTTTATCCAAAGTGGAAAAATGGACATATCAAGGCACTGTATACATTTAAATATAAAATTTGAAATGCTATACTTATATTTTCCCAAGAGTAAGATAAAACAGTGCATATATTTCCAGATACTTGCCTGAAAATTTCTTAAAATGGATTTTTTTTCAAAATGAGAAGAAATAAATTATTATATTTATTTCTCCATTTTTTCAAAATGAGAAGAAATAAATTATTATATTTATTTCTCATCTAAGTCGTAAATGAGTAACGGATTCTAGAATAGTAAAACAAAACGTAGTAAATTGTTCCAGTTGTTAATCACAAATCAAGCTTACACAATCCTTATTAGAAAGATAATGTCAGTAGTCTATTATTTGAGGCATTTAGACACAAATGGAAAGTGCTTTGTGTGATATTAAGACTTCTTGGTAAGGCATTTGAAAAGCTGGAAAAACCTGCATTATTACCATGTAGGTTTAGCAACAAGAACCAAAAAAGGGTCATAAGCTGAGTGGACTTTATGTCTAGGGTGAAAAAGGATTTGTAGCAGCAACATACCAGAACTAGAGAGAGAGCCATGAAAATTTAGAAGTTTGAAAGTACAGATAGTGAAATGAAAAGAGGATAGATACGGGACTCTGCTACATACAAAGACACATTCCGGAAATAAGGCATAGTGACCAAAAGCAGAGGATATCAAGCTAGAGAAATGTTAGAAGGAAGTAAGAAGTGGACAGACATATGAAAGGAGAGTCTCAGAGGATTTCATGATTGAGGTGATTATCAAGTCTCTTCTCCCTAAATAGACCGCCCAGTTCCATGCTCTCCTTCAGATAGGTTTTTCTGGTAGTGCAGAGGGATTACAAATGCAACTCAACGCCATCATTAATGAGGACCATGAAAGCTTTCCTCATGGTAGGATGCAATAATAATCACTAATTCAAGCAGATGAAGTATTCTTTCATCCTCCCATTCATTCAGCAAAAATAATGCATGCAAAAAGGATTTGCACAGTACATGGCAAATAGTCATTCTCCTTAAAGGGTAACAGATGTAATTCTTTTCCTTCTTCTTCTTTATTAGTATTACATTAGTATTTAAATTATTACTACTACTATTCTTACTTTTCCTTGCTGCCAAATTCTTGCTCTAGACAACTAATTATTGAGATCAAAGACTATGATAGTTGTTTTCCAGTTTTTCATTTAACACCTAATATTGCATACAAGATATATTCACTGGCATTTGATGACTGACTGTTGAATAAAGACATTAATGATGGAAAGACAAAATACAGAAGTCTTTGCAAAGGTACAGCTTAAGGGCTTATAGGCATCTATAAATCAGTATGATTAGTGCTTTAGTAGAGATCCACACAGGGGGTTGTCAGATCACAGAAGATATTTAATTAACCCAGGGAATAGAAAGCAAGACACTCAGAGAAGACACAGCCTATTTGGACAGTAGTAAAATAGAACCACTAAAACTGAGTAATATAACCACTGGAATTTAAACAGAGAAAAACAAAGAAATTTAAATGTTAAACAGAGATGAAGTATAGCTAAAGAAAATCAAATGACCCATAATATTCTTGAAATTAATTTAACAAATGTTTATTGAGATGCTACTATGCGCAAAGGCCTATTCTAGGCACCAGGGTTACATTAGCTAACAAAGCAAAGTCTACCATCATGTTTCTAATTCAAATGGAGGAAGCAGATAATAATCCAAAAACACCAGAAAACATTTCTAAACATAATATAGAAATAAGCACAATAACAAGAAGTTAAAAGGAAATGCCACCCTGCTGATGATGGTGGCGTTAAGGACTTACTATATAAAGGTTAATAAGCAAAAGCCTCTGTAAGAATATGAGTTTCTAGCAGAGAGCTACAGGAAGTGAGGGATCTAATGACTCAGATATCGGGGGAAAACAGATTCTTGGAAGGAAATTACAGATGCAAAGATCTTGAAGCAAGAATGAACTCTGGCAGAGAGAGGAAAAATTATCACTCAGAAATATGCCCAGAGTGATGGTTACAAGGGTATGTTGCCCTTGTTCGGCTAATCCCCTTCTAATCATGGTAGATGATTCTTGTCTGATGATTGTCTTTGCTGAAACTTTTTTCTTTCTTTCATTAGAAGGGTTGGACTGAACTTAGTTTCTGCTTATGTAGTTGTTTAGTTCACTTTCAATGTGCATATGTATAACTATATTTTATTCAGGCTTTGCAAAATGCCTGATTCTCATGGCTTTCTTTCTGGGGACCGGACTGTCTCTTTAGGTGGCTCTTCACCTTTCTGATAATGTTTTTCTGATATGATTTCTATGTTATTTGTCCATTTGCCTCTCTTGTGCATGATCGTGCTTCTACCATATTGATGAGGTTGTTTTGCCTTTGCACTCTCTGTTATTGTACTAATAAAAGAAGAGGATAAAGACCATTTTTCATAGAAAGAGCACTTTTCTGGTTAGGGCAGAATCATGATGCTTGTGTATTAAGACTTCACGGCTTCACTGCTTTGTGCCTTCTGCCTGGGGATGACAGTACCATAGCCAGACAATCTGAATATGTGATCCTATTGGCAGACGTCTCTCCTGTGGCAGTGGAGTCATCACGTACAGTAACTTGCTACCATTGAGCATTCGATGCATCAAATGAAAAAAAAAAATGCCTACAGCATGCTATAATACCTACTGTCCTGGGAAAAGACCTTCCCATAGTTTTATTACACCCAAGAGGACGGGCATTTACCCAACTTCATTCCCATCTAGCAATCCTGTCTCATCTGCAAGGGGGAAACAAATCTAGGAAATACTGGCATAGATCACAGCCCAGGAACACAGGTCTAGTAAAGGACTAAGACCCCATCATAAGATTATAGAAGGATTCCTTTAACATGCATGCTACCACCAAATCAATAGGGTACTGGTAGATATAGTAATAGTAAGTAATAATGGAGTACAGTTAAAAAAAACTACAATGCACAGACTTTATTTATGTATGAGATTTTAGGGAAGCCCAAAGACAGTAGAGAATAAAAAAACAGTATCTCATAGAATGTGAAGTCTCTGGAACATACAGCTATAGCAAATATTGAATACAGTACAACTCCTAGCCAAAATAACATAAAAGCTCACACAAGTGGCCAAGCCTTCATTCTCATTATCTAATACACCAGCAAGCCTTTCAACAACAAAACATTTCAACAAAAGTAAAACGTGTTAAAGGACAAAAAAAAAAAATCAGTCCAATTTTTTAAAAATATCATTTACAACAGCACCAAATATATAGAGAAGCTACATGCGGAAAACTACCAACTCCAATGAAAGAGAGCAATGCAGATCTAATAAATGGAGGGATATTTTATGTAAATATCCTGCCAAATTCAATGTTGTTGGGTGTCAGTTATTCCCAATTTTATCTGTAGAGTCAATGCAATCCTAATAAAAATTCCAGCAGACTATTTATAATACTCACAAACTGATTCTAAAGATTACATGGAAAATCAAAACAACCAACATAACACTGAGGAACTTAACACTAGCTTGTTTCAGGACATACTGTAAAGCTACAGTAATCAAAGAGTTCAGCATCAACAACAACAAAAAATAGGCACATAGTGGGCATGGTGGCGGATGCCTGTAGTCCCAGCTACTCTGGAGGCTGAGACAGAAGAAACACTTCACCCAGGAAGTGGAGGTTGCAGTGAGCTAAGATTGCAACACTGCACTCCAGCCTGGGCAACAGAGGGAGACTCCCAAAAAAAAAAAAAAAAGAAAAGCACATAGATAAATCAATGAGAATAAAACCCAAGAAATACACCAAAATGAATGTGTTCAATTGATATTTGAAGAAAGAGCAAAAGCAATTTAACAACGAAAAGACAGCATATTCAGATAATTGAATGTCCACATGAAAAGGGGACGGGGACCTCTAGACACGGACTACACATTTTTCACAAAATTTAACTTAAAATACTTTGCAGAACTAAATGTCAAACACAAACTTTAAAACTTCTAGAAGAAAATAAGAAAATATCTCAGTGACATCGGTTTTGGCAATATTTTTAGAATAACACAAAAGGCACAATTCATGAAAGAAAAACTAATAACAGACTTAATTAAAATAAAAAATTTTGCCTGAAGCAAGACATTGTTAAGAGAATGAAAAGATAAGACTGACTAGGATAATATATTTGGAAAATACAGATCTGATAAAGAATGTGTATTTGGCATATACAAACACTTAAAACTCAAAACTAAAAAAGCAAGCAACCCAATTTAAAAATGGGCAAGAAACACAGAGGCACTCCATTAAAAAAGATAAACAGATGGAAAATAAGGATATAAAAGAATACTCAACATCATTTTCCATTAGGGAATTACAAATGAAAACAATAATGACATGCCAGTACACACCTATTAGACTGGCTAAATTCCAAAAAACTGACAATACCACACACTGGCAAAAATATCGAGCAACAGAAATTCTCATTCATTGCCGTTGGGAAAGAAAAATCACACTGCTACTATGGAAGATATTTTGGCAATTTCTTTCAAGGTTAAACAAATCTTACTATATATCTAGTAATTTTTTCCTAGACATTTACCCAACTGATTTAAAACATAAGTCTATAGAAAAACATGCACATAAATTTTAGCAGTTTTTTTCATAATCACCAAAATCTAGAAGCACTCAAAATGACCTGCAATCGGAGAATGGATAAACAAACTATAGTATAGTCATATATTGGAATATTATTTGACAATAAAAATAAATTAGCTATGAAGCCACAAAAGGACATAAATGAATCTTAAATATGTATTGCTAAGTAGAAAAAAAAAGCCCATCTGAAAGGGCTACATACTGCATAATTTCATTTATATGACACTCTGGCAAAGGCAAAACTATAGAGACCGTCACAATATCAGTGATTGCCTGGGGCTGGAGGAAAGAAGGGTAGGCTACAGGAAGCACAGGTGATCTATAGTGGGGAAATTATTTTGTATTATACTGTAATTGTGAGTATATAACTGTGCATTTGTTGAAACTCATAGAGCTTTCTGGGACAAAGAATGTTAACATATGCAAATTTTAAAAACCATTTAGCAGGTGAGAGGGTCTCAAAATGGAATGCAGAATGTGACAAAACAATATAATTGTACCACAAAGATATTAACTCAGTTGAATGGGAGAAAGGTGATGACCAGAGTAACCTTGGAAATGAGTGGTCTGTAAGACTAAAGGCAAAAGGAGCTATGCTTAAGCGCTATACTTGAGTTAATAATTTTTTTCCCATAAGGGCAAAGATGAACAATTTTGAAACTACTATGCATGTATACTGAAAAGTAAATGGATAACAAGTGGTTGAAATGAAATTTTCATTGCTGGAGTGGGAATTTTCAGACATGCAAGGAGAGGGGACTAGTATGATCGAGACATCACTATGGCCTCATTTTTAGCAATACAGATGTAAATGAATACATGTAGAAATATGTATAGATAAGTAGATATTCATGGGTTACATGTGCTGGTAAATTTCATGTGTCAGCTTGACGGGGCTCAGGAATGTCCAGAGAGCAGGTAAAACATTATTTCTGAGTATATCTGTGAGTGTTTCTGAAGAGATTAGCATTTGAATCATAGACTGAGTACAGAACAACACCCTCACTAATATAGGTGAACATCATACAGTTGGGTGAGGACCTGAATGAACAAAAAAGGCAGAGGAAGGGTTTTTTAAGCTGAGACTTTCATCTTCTCCTGCACTCTGACATTGGTGTTGCTGGTTCTCAGGCTTTCAGATTTTGATCAGATTTTACACACGTGGGCCCCAGTTTTCAGGCCTTTGGACTGAATCACATTACCCATTTTCCTTGTTCTCCAGCTTAAAGATGGCAGACTGTGGCACATCTTAGCCTCCATAACTATGCAAACCAATTTCTATAATAAATCTCCTCGTGTGTGTGTGTGTGTGTGTGTGTGTGTGTGTGTGTGTGTATTCTGTTGGTTCTGAAGAATCCTGTCTAAAACAGTATACGTAAATATATTTCACGCTCTGCTAGCTAAGAGGACCTAGAAGCATCAATACCCTGGTAGCAACAACTGCGTAGACTTGGTATCTAATTCCATTCTCCATTAAAAGCAACAAGAAGCTTGGCTCACCTTGTGTAGAGAATTAGCTCAAACAACACAACACAAAATGGAACAAAACCCCACAATGGTAGGCATTTTCCTGAAGGACATAGGAACCAACTGAAAGAGCTCTAATGGCCAAAATGAGAACATTTTCAGCAATAAAGTAAAGTACTATTGGGTTACAACCCAAAGTATACAATAAACATCTTTGAGTTGTCACTGACATAAACAAATGTGATGAGAAATAATAAATAAATGAGAGGATAAAAATATTTCTGGTACAAAAGTATTTTAAATTATTTATGTAGTTATGACACTATCAAGGACGAATCATAGCTTCTTTATTCCACAAGGGGGAGCTGTGCCTAGTGACTTCCAAAAAGTACTGTATAAAAAGGAAAAGAGGAAATTTACAGTGGAGAAAAATAACAAATACCACCTCAGTCAGGAGATCAAGATTAATAGCAGTGATTTCGCATGGTGGTAGTATATAGCCTTGGTATGATATGATGAAGATGGCACTCTATCTCCGTGAGCTTCCTTCCCAAAACCAATAAACCTGGTTTAATCATAAGAAAAACTTCAGACCAATTCCAATAGAAGAGCATTCTACAAAATACCTAACCAATATTCCTAAAAACTGTGAAGGTCATCAAAAACAAGGCAAGTCTGAGAAACTGTCACAGCCAAGAGAAGCCAAAGGAAACATGGCAACTAAATGTAATGTGGTATCTTACATGGGATGCTGGATACAGAAAATGACAGTAAAAATTAAGGAAATCCAAATAAAATGTATGCTTTAATTAATCATAATGTATCAATATTGCCTCATAGATTGTAACAAATGCACCAAAGTAATGTAAGATATTGATAGGGAACCCTGTGTGGGGTTGTGTGGGGTATAGGTATATGGGAAATCTCTGGACTATCAATTTTTCTGTAAATCTAAAACTATTTTTAAGACTAAAATCTTAAAAATTTTTTAAAAATAGTGTGAAATCTTATTTGCATAAGGCTTTTTAAATTCTGGAATAAAATAACATGCATAATATGGTTTAGCTCTGTGTCCTCACCAAAGTCTCATCTGGAATTGTAATCCCCACATGGTGGGGGTGGGGGGACCTGGTAGGAGGTGATTGGCTCTCCGGGCAGTTTCCCCCAGGCTGTTCTCATGTCCGTGAGTGCGCTCTCACACAGGATCTGATGGTTTCACAGCGTGTGGCAGTTCCCCCTTACTCTGCTTCCCCTTTGCCTTCCACCATGATTGTAAGTTTCCTGAGGTCTCCCAGCCCATGCTGCTGTACAGCCTGCAGAAGTGAGTCAATTAAACCTCTTTTCTTCATAGATTGCCCAGTCTCAGGTAGTTCTTTATAGCAGTGTGAGAATAGACAAAAATAATGCATAAATTAAAAAAACTAAGTAAGGGAGAAACAACTGAGACAACAGGTGCAAACTGGAAATTGTAATCCAAATGGTGTAATCTGAGCAGTCCTCTTTGAAAAGCTGACATTTGAATTATGGCTTAAAGGAGGTGAGGAGGTGAAGACAGGTGCCATAGCAGATATCTGGTGGAAGCATGTTTCCAGGAGAGAGAAATGTGGGTGGGAATGCCTGGAAATGGGTGTTGTTAGGCATCCTCAGAGAGAAGTGAGAAGGCTATAGAGAGAACAAGGTAGCAGGACATGAGGTCACTCAAAACAATTGATTGTGGATGCACATATCTTGGAAGACCTCTGATTTTTACTCTGCAAAATAAAATAGCAGCCTTTAATTTGGCTCATTTTATTTTATCTATTTTTTGAGACAGGGTCTTGCTCTGTCACCCAGGTTGGAGTGCAGTGATTCGAACTTGACTCACTGCAGCCTCAAACTCCCATACTCAAGTGATTTTCCCACCTCAGCCTTCTGAGTAGCTGGGACTGTAGGTGTATGCCACGTGCCTGCTTCTTTTTTTTTTTTTTTTAATTTTTATAGATTATGTCTCTCTATATTGCCTAGGTTGGCATAAACTTCTGGTTTTGGCATAAACCTCAAGTTTTCCTCCTGCTTTGGCCTCCCAAAGTGCTAGGATTTCAGGCATGAGCCACTATGCCTGATTTATTTTATTTTAACAAGGGGGATCTTTAGGAAACATCATGAAAAAATCATGTGAGAGAGAGGGCGAGACAGAGAGAGAAAGACTATGTTCATACTGAGAGATATGTGTCTCTAAAGAGCTATAGTACTATGATCTTTATCCACTTGAAATACAGACAAATTAAATTCAAGTAACTAGTGTGAGTCATCCAACTTCAGGGGAGAGGCAGGTAATCCCTTTAACCTTACTGATGGCAACAATGCCTTCTAGCGAATGATGAACAGAGGGATCTCTGTAGACTCTCTAAGAGTCAGCAGTGATACCGACCTCAGGCTTAGCAACCACAGAGTATCCCACTGGCACTCAGCCTCCAATGGTGTTTTAGAGTCCTCCATTGCCACGGGGATAAATCAAACTTTCCTCTCCAGCAGAAAGGATAGGGACCAAAACTAGACTCATGGAATGAAGATGCCCTTAAGATGCTTTCAGTTATCTTGAGGAAGGGCATCCTTTGGAGGAAAAAAAGGTATTCTCGCTAGAGGAGAGAGGAGGATTTGGTAAAACATTTTCAAATTTAAAATATGTACAATGTTATTTTTATCACAAAATGACCCAGGTTATATAATTGTATTTCAGTGTAAGCTTCCCAAGCATATATGGTCTTCCCATCTTACAAAATGCTTTCATTATCTATGTTGGAGGGTAAGGTTTGAAGGACAGTAGAAACGGTAACTACAATGAAGGGCTCCTAATCAAAGTGCTGTGTTTCTATCTCACTGAGTTTTAATCACAATCTGCACAACAATTCTTGGTTTGCCCAATTGCTTTCCCTGTACAATTCTTTTATAATGGAGAACACTTTACTCAATTAGTTCAGAATTGCAGTAGTTAAGAAACCAGACTGGAGAAAGCCAAAGAATATATATGAATGCATAAATGGGTGGTGGATGGATGGATGGATGGATGTTTGGATGGATGGATGCATGAAAAGGAATGAAAGAAGGAAGAAAGGAAGGAGGGAAGTAATGAAAGAAGGAAGAAAGGAAGGAGGGAAGAAAGGAAGGGAGGGAGAGAGGGAAGGAAGGAGGGGAGGAAAGAAGGTAGGAAGGAAGGATTATTGACATATAGATGTATATCTCACCTGTGTTATTTTTGCAATAAAGAGTATAAAGGTAGAAATTTATAAAACTTTTGTGGAATCAATAATTCTGAATTTGCTTAAAAGGTTTATATCAAAAATATTTATTCTCATTTTTGTATGTAATTTACTGGGAAGAAGAGAAGGTGGTAAACTGCAGAGAAACTTTAAAATATATTTAATACCTTTAAAGTCAGTACCAACAAAAATTATGATACTCTATTACTTTAAAGCAAATTTGCATGAGGAATTTTTGTCGGAAGAATGAAATCAGGTGATTTCACCCAAATTAGGAAGATTCTGCATTCCTGAGAGGGCACTGCTACAAATTAGGAGATGGGGAAGAAAGAAGAGTTTATTAGTAATAACAGTAAAGACTGGACGGCAAGAATTAGTTGCAATTATTTAAAAAGCATTCCATTTAAAGTGCATTGAAAGCTGCCCTTGCTCAAGGGCTGGGTCAAGAACAAAGAAACCAAGGATACCCCAGCCCAGGAGGCTCAAGGCAGGCATAGCCTTTCACAGGCACATGGCTTGCTTCATGGAGGGTGGAAGGGATTTCGTCACATATGTCCTCTAGGCAGAACACCCCGAATACAGGACCTGAATACTATGGGACCAAAAACTGGGTGAAGCAAGAATGCTCCTCCTGCTTTGCTATCAGTAATAATTAGGTGAAAGTCCTTAGAGCCACCACAGTGGCACGGAACCTGAGCACTGGCTGTGAAAGTTAAAAAACTATTCTCCAGGAACTTAAAAGGGAAGCGTCTTACACGTAAACAATGGAAGCTAACTGGCATATATAGGAAAGAGAACAAAGGGGATTCTGGCTACCATTTAACTTTTGTAAATAGATACCATTTTCACTGACATTCAGCTCCTGGTGGCAGAGGTCATACCAATTCTTAGTATATACCTTGTGGTGTTATAAACAAATGTCATATTTTATATCTGTGCTTCATAATCAAGAAACATTAAGAGGAAATAATCATTGCAGCCACATAGGTAGGAGAAATGTGTTTTCCTCTTGTCCACACTCAGGAAAGCATTAACAGCATATTATTACTTAAATATAGTTTTTCATGACAGTGAACCTAGAAGTCACTAGGGACAAACCGTTGGGTTACACTCTCTAGAATGTCACTGATTTAGAAAGCTAAGTGTTCACCTCTTTCTAAATACATGTTATTTTATTCATCAATTCTTTCTTTGAGGAAATAATTGAAGAACACATAGAAACGTGTCGGACTTTTATATTTAGACTATGTTGATGGTACCTGAAGGATAGAAAATGAAAAGTGAGTTAACAACTTATCTAGAGAAAATCCACTGCATGCCAGACATAACATTACCCAATGAGAATACAATGGTTAATGGGATACTGACCTACTCTAGAGAGCTTAGCAATCTGGAGCAGCAGATGAAGGTGACTTTCATAGCACTCTGTCTGTAAAAGACAGTGCGCTAGCTGCTTTAGACAGGTATGTGATTTACTCTACAAAAGATCCAATGAGAGCGGTATTTAATTATTCCTTCTACATAGAGGAAATTGGGGAGAAGAGAACTATAACTTGTTCAGCATGCAAGCGGTAGAGCTGTGACTCAAACCCAGCATGAGTGGCAGTGAAGTTTTTCAGCTTTGCTAACGTCTTCTACGGTCTAAACTTATCCTTTTATTAACACTGTTATGCTCGAATTTATATTATGAAAATTATTGAGGTAAATTTTATTATAAGACTGTGGCTATGAGTGGAGGTTTCATCCAGCAATTAGGCAAATTAACATACAAGCACACAAGACAACATTGATTATCACTTGACCTCTGTATAGTCACTGTTAATAATCTTTTCAAAATATCACCCAAGTTCAACCCTTAAACTTTTAATTTTAAAAGCTAGATGCAATTTTAGGGCTAGAGAGGTTATCTGAGGTGACAGCCTAGCTTTTATTTATGTCAATGAATATAATTAATGTAGTGTTTTTAAAGGGCAAATCTGTGTGAATTGGTACTCAAAAGTGAATGTACAACAAGAAGTTTAATTCTGAAATCTTTCTTTACTTTTTTGATTAATACACTTGAAAGAGACATGAAAGTAATGAGCAGTTATTTGTTTTTACTATAGCTTAGCCTTATTAAAAAAACCTCTTCAAGTGGTACATGAGTTTATTTTTTAACTACCTTTCATACATAACAGTCTTTATAATGGCGTTATTTAACATCTGAGTGCCAATAGTTTACCTTCTGTTGTGTGAAGAAGAAGCCACAGCTTTTTTGGCTTCCAATCAACAATAAATGGGGCGGGAGTGTAACAGATGCTGACTATTTAGTTGTGCAGTTTGAGGTATTGCAGGAGGACTGAGCTGCCACACGCTGCCCTAGATAAACACGCTGAGTGCCATGTGCAAGACGTATTTCAAATAATATTTTTCTCACATCTTTTCCAGGATGTAAAAATGCGAATCTGGAATCTAAGGCAAAACAGTAGTAGGAAGACGTGATGTCAAGTATTTTTATCACCATAGTTATTCCAAATTTTCTATGATACTTTTCCTGTAACCTTTTCCCTCTGCAACTTCAAAGCATTAACTTCTTCATACTGCATACCCAGTTCGGAAAAACATACCTCCTCATTTACAAGGAGCAAAGCAGATGAAGTAGAGTTTTCCAATGTAGTATTAGGTGGGATGTTTCCCAAAGTCTGAATTTATGATAAAGGGAGAAATTTATTACCTTTAATACATTGAAGCATCTTCTTGACATCAACGATAACAATTATGGAATCTCAAAACTTGAAATTCCCTTATCATTTCACCTACTTGACTTATGGATGAAAGAACCAAAATGTAGATGGTGGAAGAGCCAATAGCAGAATCTGCTTTCCTTGCCTTCCTGTTTAGCATTTCTACATAGTTCCAAAAGGGGTGTTTGCCCATCCCAATTCCATCACACTGGAAATATGGAAACCAAAAAAATATTTGCTAGCATAATAGAGAAGTTCCCCTGCAGCCCTTTTGTCATTTTTCCTAAGCAATGGAAGTTTTTGGTTCTGTTTTTTTTTTTTGTTTTGTTTTTACAGAATTTGTCTTCTTTCATTCCTCACGTTTATCAATACTGTAAGACCTACATGACATCAATATATTTGATTTTAGCCAAGGTGCACACAAACAAGAGAGACTTTGCAAGGGTAGAGGCTTAATAAACATTTCCATTCTGAAAAGAAAACTGTATACTAAAAAGCCGCCATGATTCAGCTGGTTGATTGACCCACTCCCTGCCTATCCTTCTTCCACGGTTTTGTGGTTGTGGCAAATGTTATAAAATGCGGTTGGTGAAAATTAAAAGTAAATTGTGTTGTGAAGATTTTGCATTTTTTGCAATTTTTTGGTCACGTTACCTATTACATTCTTTTATTTTATGTTTAATTAGCATTTCTGTTTTGCAAACATATTTGAAGTCCAATAGGGCAATTTTTGAAGATGAGGGGTGAGATAGAGAGGAGAATTCTAGGCCTGGGCCTCTCAGAAAGTTTAATGCAGCTATTGATGGTAAATTAAAATCTTACATATGTCACTTTACTGCAATAGTGGAGCAGGGAACGCCAGATCACCCATTTTTGCAAGGAAGGTTACTTATCAATGGGTTTTATATGGGTTGGTAATTCACATCTTCCTATTCTGTTGTGCATGGCCTATGGAAAACAACTTTCAAATGCACCTATGGCTCCGCCAAACTCACAGCCATTTTATAACTAAAAGTGTTCATTTTTTAAACAGCAATTGGAAATTCAAAACCAACAGTCAGTTTTGAACAGTCTGAGAAGCAATTTACTGAGCAGCAAACTTCTTGTCCAGAAAAGGAAAGCTAATAATGCCAACATGTAAAAGTAGAGTGAGAAAAATGCTACAAGATGCAGTAGAATACAATGAAAAGATCCCACTTTCCAATAGTAAATTGGATGTATGTATTGATGGTGCTTCACATCATGTGAGAAGGTTGTATATATTAAGCTGAAAACAACAACTTCTCTCTCCAGGTTGTTGAGTCAACAGATGGCACCAATAAAACTCATGGTGTAGCATATGTAAGATTGTAAATGACATTGACATTTGAGAAAAGTTTTTTTGTTGTTTTTGTTTTATTTTGTTGTTGTTGTTGTAGTTTGCTACAGAGAACTACAGGAAATAAGCAAAGCCTAAAATATATTTAAGAATTTTGTAAAAAAAGGATTGTCTTGGAGGAACTGGTTTGGCATCTGCATAGACAGTTCACCTTCAACAGTTGGCTTTATGAGAGGTTTCACTTCACTTGTAAAATAATGTCACCATACACTGTTTTTTTTTTAATAGAGAGATACTGGGTCAAAAACTTCTTGAAAATGAAATTTAGAAGAAAATCCTAGATGACCATTTTATTTAACTTGATTAAACAAGATTGTTCACTTGAGAATGCTTTAAAACTTTGTAAAAACCTGGAAAAGAGCTCATGACTCTCCTGCTGCATACAGAAATCTGATAGTTTAGCAGAGAAAGAATTCTCAGTAGAGTGAGTTGAAAGCTAAATTACAGATTTTGCGGAGTGTTTGAAGATGAAGAATGCCTACAGAAAACCAGTCTGCTTAATACATATTTTTTACTGTGTGAACCAGTTGAACAAGTCTCGATGAAGCTCTTCAGAAAATGCCTTGACTTCAAATGATAACAGTATTAGATTTAAAACCAAACAAAATCTTTTGAAAATCGTGGCTCCAAAAGTAAATCTTAAAATGTTCTTACTCCTCTTAGTCTTGAGAATGAGGAAATACATTTGTAGATCTCAAAGCATAATTGAAAACTATCTAAAGGAAACAGTGTAAAGTTGAACAGCATCTCCTCAATAATGCCATTTCACAATAAGTGTATAATAGAGTAACAGCCCTTTATTTGAATCTTCTCAGCCTGAGAACTTGACTTGGAGAAAAGAAGAATGCTGTGAAGTGTCTAAACATATGTACAAGATAAGATTTTCCAATCTGTTCCAAGACAAGTTCTCTATTTCTGTGAAAACAGAGTAATTTGCCATTCATAGGAAAATACTTAAAAATTTGCTGCAGTTTGCAACTCTTACATGTGTGAGCAAGTTTATTCTTAACAAGACAGGCATCAAGAGTAAGGATAGAAATTGTGTCATTTCAGTTGAAAATGAGATCTATGCACACTCATTTCAAGTTTGACTCTGGGAAGCATAAAACAATCACATGGTTTTTAGAAAACAGGTACATTCATTATATTTGCTTTCAAAAATAACACTATATGTCTCGGTGTGTGTATGTGAGGGTGTGTGTGTGTTCCTAGATTTTTTAAAGCACATATATAATAATTTTGTAACTGCTAGACCTATATTTGAGTATAATCATGTCACTCATTGAAAAAAATGTTTTTTCGAAGTATTATTAAAAGTTTGGTCTTCATTCATATGCTTTGGAAAAAAGATTTTAGTATAGTTACTTAAAACATTGCCAAAAATTCATGTAGTAAATAACACGAGTTAAAATCAATTTACAACCTTTAATTTAAATCAACCTTTAGAAATAAAAAGGTCCATATTGATTTAAGCCAATTGTTTAATACAAATTCATTGATATGCCTTCTTTATAAAAAGAAAAAATAAGATAATTTCATAAATAGTAAGCTAACTTTCTGTTTCTTTCCACCACGAAAATTAGAATCTGAAATTCATTTTTAGTTAGTTTTATTAAAACTTTTTAAAACTTTTATTGTAGGCTTTTGTACGTGCAGATTTTTTATATAGGTAAATTGCATCTCATAGGGGTTTCATGTACACATTATTTTGCCACCAGGTAACACACATAGTACCTAATAGGCAGTTTTTTCAATCCTCACAATTCTCCCTCCCTCAGCTCTCAAGTAGACCCTGGTGTCTGTTATGCCTTTCTGTGTTGCCTTCTTTGTTGCTTTCTTTGAGCAGAAAATCAATTACTGAATGTTCTCACTTATAAGTGGAAGCTTAACAATGAGTACACCCCACTCTGAATGCTTAGCTCTCATTTATAAGTGAGGACATGTGGTATTGGTTTTCTGTTTCTGTGTTGGTTCACATAGGATAATGGTCCCCAGCTCCATCCATGTTGTGGCAAAGGATATAATCTCATTCTTTTTTAGGCTGCATAGTATTCTGTGGTATATATGTGGTATATCTTCTTTAACCAGTCAACAGTTGATCTATGTTAGAACATCATATCCATGAAATAAGACTTAAAATAGAAATTGTATAAGCTGTACTCCAAGACTGCTCATCACTTTATTTATTAAATACTTGTCACGTTGTAACATCCATAAATATAGTTTTATGTTTTTCTACTTTTTTGGTCTGTTTACCCAATTACTATATATACCTCCTGTGGTCAGAAATGCTACCTTTATACATCTGAAATACTTTGCCACTTGAAATTCTTTCTAGTACTTAGTAGTTACCCAATAAGTATTTGTCAGTAAATGAATATTTGACTATTACACTTTTCTAATTTTTTATAAGCAAGAAGTATATTTCAAAGTTTTTTAGAGTAATGGTTCAATTATAGGAACCCTAACATTTCAGCAAGAATGCATAGTTAACACTTTTCAGAATTTTTGGATAAAGATTTAAATAATGTAGAAAACAGAGGCAGAACCTTTTGTATTTAAGCTTATTAGTAGTAAATTGTTAAAATTTATCCCTAAGTGTGTTCAGAGATATAAACACTAAATAGTTCCTCAAAAAAAAAAATCTCTGAACTTCTCCAAAGTAGTCAAATAAAAAAGGAAAAACACTATTTTACTAATACAAGATTATGTAATTTCCTTAATCATGACCTTTTCTATCCACAACTGCAGTTACACAATCACATATGATATTTTAATTTCATAGTACCTTATTCACTTATATGTTATATCTTGTTCTCAACTATTCCAAGTATATATTTTCACTCTTATTTAAAAATTATCCTTGTGCCTGAGTTAAGTTTATATGAGAAAACTCTATTTTAGGCACCTTAGCAGTGTCAACAAGAAAGCATATTATTTAATATTTATGGGAATTTTTTTTGGTAAGCGATTCATTGTACTTATTATTATGAGTCATTTAATATTCATTAGCATTACCTAGAAAATAGATATACAGACTTGAAATTAATAAATATTAATTTGTCGTCTGCTTCTTGCAAAGTTCTCTGCTAAATGAAGGAATATAAAGGAATATAAAGCCACGTTTCCTGCATCTCCATAATTAGTAAACTGCAGTGATCATATGTAAATTTAAATAACTATAATAAAAGACAGTATGCAAATTTTTGCCCATGAGTGTTACAGAAAACAATTTTTTCAAGAATTCATGACAGGCATAAATAACTTTCGAAAAGAAGTCAAGGAAGGCTTCATAGGAAAGGTGCCCCTTGAGCCAGGCTTTGGATGATAAAATAAAAAAAAAAAAAAAGTAGAAGTAGAAAAACCAAAACCCAGAAATAGAAGCAAAAGGGTGAACTGATCAGAAATAACATAACTGAACTCTGAGTGGACTTGTATTGGGAGAAGTGCTGAAGAATATGAGCAGGGTAAGCAAGGAATGGATGGACTGAATGAATTTGAAAGACAGGCCAAGGAAGTTAGACCTCTAATCAGTTGGATGATATCTGAGGCATTTGGGGGAATTCTACTCTGATCATCATATAAAGTGTGGGTTAGAGACTTGAGAGACCAAAAGCAGAAAATTAGTTAATAATCTCTAGCAATAAACTATCATAAATTAATAAAAGCCTTGACTAGAGGCATTGATAGTGTATATAGAAAAGAACCTTGTATTTTTTCTTGCATTTTCATAACTTTTTCTGGATGAACTTCATTAAAACATTCCTGGAACTTGAAATCTATGCCATTCTCCTGTATCCAATTCTGCAAGTCTGAATAAGTGAAATGAGTTTCATAAAGTTGATATGAACTCATTAACTTCATCAGTGAAGGTGTGAAAGGCTGCAGTCTTACTTTTCCCAGCCAAGTGGATTGTCTATAATAAAACACCTATCACTTCAGGGACTTTAAATTAGCAAGCCATCTGGCAGAAAAAAAATAATGAGGACAGCATTACTCATGAGGGAGGACTTGAGTTTGACTCAGAGGGCTAAACAGCGCTGAAGATGATCTGATTATATATTTTTTTCAAGCTAAAAGTTTCAGTTCTTATTAAAATATCATGCCTCTAAGGTTCACATTTGAAAATAGATCTCTGTGTTGTAAAGCCAAAAATATGCATGCAAAATGGACAAGTAATTATTAATTAGATGTGGACCCCATTATTTCGTTCACATGTAGATGGTACCATGTGACATTCTCACCATTGTTCATATTCACTCTCTACCACGTAGTAGCTGGTCAGGCCTGTAATGCACTATTCAAGTTACTTGTCTCAGTATCCTCTTGACCTGGCACCCCTGAAGACCCAGGCCTATCACTGTTCAAGAAAAACAAAATAAAACAAAGCCTTGTATGGGAGAGGGTGAGAGGGTTTATTCACTGTCAGCTGGTAGAAGAGTGATTGGTTTAGCCTTTCAGAAACACAATTTGGCAATATTGTTAAAAAACAAAAGGTCTTTCCAACTTTTAACCTATTAGTCCCATCATAGATTTGCTCAAATTATCATTTACAAAATTAAAAAAATTCTGATTGTCTAAGAGTAGGTCAATAAACTATAGTATATTTGCAGACTGAAATATTATCATTCTTATGACATGGTTTGGGGGTTGGGGCTATCATTGGACAATGAATAAGAGGCAGAGGACCAGTTTATTTGAGCTTCACATTCACAAGAGACTGAAATTTTGACTTTAACTTTATATCCATACAGCAGAAATATAGTAATACATTTATATTAACAGAATTGAAACATGTATTTCAGTTATACATACACGTTTATTTATTTATTTTACAACCTAAACTCGCATCACACTACCTGATGAAAACTCTTGGATGGCAGGCCTATAAGCAATATTTCTATAGACTTTTATAATATCTAAATGTTCTATTATGAATATATGTTACTTTATACATAGAAAAACAAGCAATAAATGCTGAATTAAAAAACACTGAGGAGATAAGCAACTCATAGAGTTGTTTTACTCGATTCATTTTAATTTGGTACACGGAACACGGCAATGTAGGGTGTCTAATAATAAGCATCTTAACACAAATGACAGATGGACTTTTCCCCAACACTAACATTATTCCTGGCTGTCCAACTTATATTATGTAAAACTCGTTTTATTGCTTCTGAATGACTCTACTTATTCTTTGCCCTGTTTGGTTTCCTAGACACATGAGTTGGTTGTTATATGAAATTCTCATATATACATTTCTTCGTTTTCCAAAATGCCATCATAATTATTCAGTTTGAGTTGTCCCATAAACAGAACCTGAGACACAAATTTAGGTACAGGTATTTTACTTGGGGGTTCATTCTAGAAAGCTGAAGAGAAGAAACAGAGAAAATGTGATTCATTAACAGGAGGTTAATGAAAGGCAAATTATTGAGGTCACAATTGTAGGCAACAGGGTTTCAACTCCGCCATGTCTTCTGATAAATACGTAGAATGCCTCCAAACAGTATCCACATGGAAGATGGCTGGGGTGTTTATCAGATCCCAACCCCTAAAGCATTAACAGTCCTGCCCTACCAGGCAATGCCTGCCCTTGTGAGCAGACTGGAATTCTGCCTCTTCAGTGAAAATTATGAGACAGAAATGCAGCAAGATTCTTGACTCACACTCACAAAGGGGTGCTGTTAGCATGCACAGAAGTAACTACCATCACCGCAACTAAAATTAGGAGTGAAATAAGACAATGCGTTGCAGGCCAGCAAAAGCATCTTCTCCAGCCCACCGTGACATGACTCAGATCTACTTGTAACCCACATCGATTATACTATGTCAATTAAGTCTTCATGAGTTAGACACATTTTCTTAATAAGATTCAATAATTAAGGTTAATGAGAGAAACACAGTGCCCATTCCTGCAGCTTTTTCTGAGGCCGTAAATAACGTTCCTTGTTTCCCATCTCTACCACCCATTTTCCTTTGTCCAATCAGCATGGTAGCTGATTTAAGGTGTTTGTCCAATCATATGATGGAGATATACCCTGAGAAGTCTAAGAATTTGGTTGCCTTTTTTTTTTTTTTTTCTCAGTGACCAATTACTGAGAAATACACTACTAAACTTCCATATTCTAGGTGTTATGATTCAGGATTTTATTGTAGCTGATTTAGGTGTTTGTCCAGTCAGATAATGGAGATATTCCTTGAGAATTCTGAGACTTAGGTTGCCTTTTTTTTTTTCAATGACTGATTACTGAAAAATACACTACTAAACTTCCATATTCTTGGTGGTATGATTTAGGACTTGATTCCAGAGGAATCTGAGCATTTGGTTATTTTGCTTTTTTCAAGCTATGGAAAATGTAATTTCCATTCAGTCTTAACAGGCGTGGGAACTCCAAGAAATGCTTCCATTAATCTCTGAGTTCCAGATGCACTCCTCCCCATCTTGGTTTTGTAGATGTAAATATAATTCCTCATAACAATCAGAAGTCTTTCCCCCACCAGCATAGTAAGCATTTTTTTTTGCTGATCTTCTGACATATGATGCTCCATATGACCATGCAGCTATCATAGCTTTAGTTTCAGTGAAAATGTCACTCTGTTCATTGGTGGACATGTTCCTCTCCTGGAAAATAAGGACTTCTAATTCAACAGAGCATAAAATTGTAGGGATGAGAAAGACAGTCTGTAGGTGGATATCTGGGAGTAAGTTAAGAGGACCTAATTCTAAATATATCCCTGGATTACAAGACCCATGTATGATGAGTACTTGGGACACAATAGTATTGAGTCAGTGCTTTACAAATTTTCCAGTTTTCGTCCCTAAGCTGGAACCCTGGGTGAGTTGTGTAAGGATCATTACAACATTATGGCCACTACCGGGTGATGCAATGCATTGTACTGCTAATGGAGCCCTCGGTGATGCACTCATTGTACATCCTTTGCCACTAAATGGAAGGTTACTGCTAGCACTCCCAGGAGCTGGGCACCAAATGCTTCCTAGAAGGAAAATTGAAGCAGCACATGTCCACAAGCCCATTAGTAAGTCATTCGAAATTCTCTGGACAACACACAAACAATTTTTATGACCGATTCCAACTTAACTTTCCAAACTGAATTCCTTCTACTCTGATTTACTCACTGATTTTTTTTTTCCAGACAAACCATAAAACACCATTTTGCAGATATACATCCAATTATTTAAAGATTCTGAGGTCCTTTGCTCTCGCTGTTTCTTCTATTTGGAATAACTTTGCCTTCAACTCCACATGGTAAAACACATCTTTCAAGGGCTAGTGAAATGCAGTCTTAATTACCAAGCTGCTTCTTTTCTCCCTTTTCCACACCATCTCTCTTTATTCTACTACAAGACTTTCTGTACCACCACAGAGTTGCAGTATTTTTCTCCTTCTTGGAAAATCCATAATCTTTCATCTATATCTCTGCCACACCACCTCCTATTATGATTACAAGTTAGAACTGTGGCCCTGGGGTTCCATCTTTGAGCACTGTTGCCCTTAAAAAAGCATTCCTCTTAAGCCTCCCCCTTTCCTCTGGTTTTGTACAGCAAACAACCAAAGAACAGCAAATATCTCCTATCAGGGGAATGTTGTTTCTGGAGGGGCAAACACCAACCACTTAAATGTTATCCTATCATAATGTCCTGTTTCTATCTTCCCTAATAGAAGATTAACTCCTTGAGGGCAGGAACCATGTCTGATAACACTATTCCCCTCAGAATGATGACTGACACATATTAGGCACTCTATAAAAAACTGAGTGTGCAATATTTATCTCACAATGGTGTTGAAAGAATAAAAAAGTAAAGACTTTTAAAACATATGCTATAAAGTATTATCTTTATTATTATTATTTACCATGACCAACTGGCTTATTTTATTGAAGAAAGGGGGTATGTATAGTAAACAATGTGAGGAAGATTATTGAGACCTGAAGTCAGAAAGAACATTCCTCTTTATGCACATTTGTCTTCTGAAAAATTAAGAAAATATGTATTTTTAAAAGGCCCATGGTTACAGAGGGTAAGAGGAAGAGGACATCAACATAAGATCCCAGTGGTAAAGAGACCATGTGTGTGCTGGGTGAGCATGAGGCGGTGGCTACATAAGCATGCCAGGGTGTGTCTCTCTTTCATATAGATGTATATGTATGTAGATATTTGTTATTATATTTTTTTACTCTTTCTAGACCTTCTGCTCTATTCTGCTTGCTTCTATCATCCAATAACAAAGGCAAATAGATGGGATCTCAATAAGTCACCTTCAAAATGCAACAGACTCGAATAAACTGACTTCCAGATCTTCTGAGCTATTAAAAGATTTAGATATTTGCTATGTATCTGGGATCCTTCTACATTTATTCCAGGTTGAGTTGTGTTGTTGGATTAGTCATTATCTGCCTAGCCTCAGGGTCATGATTTATCACATCACATTTTCAGGGTTGCTGGGTCACATGTAATGGGGCAGAATATAATATGTGTAACCATCAATTTCTTCCTTTTAGCTGAATTTTAGTCTAGAGGCTGCTGGGAGTTCCTTCAGAACATTAGCAGACCTTCTCTCCTAGAGTAATTGTGCAAAATTGGCTTCAGCTAGAAAGATTTTTTTAGTACATGCTAGATTTGGTACTCTATATAATTTCTTAACCCACTTGTGTTCCATGCTATTCAGAGAAAGTATAATGCTTTTATTTATTGTAAGACAGTGCTAGATCCTAGATTTAATTTTGTTTATGAATTAAATTAGCACATATTTCTAAAATAAGTAATATGGTATATTCTAGACACAGTACCTAGGGCTTAGACACAATATTAATATAGCTATGGTCTTTTCCAATATGAAGTTTACATAGAGGAGAGAAAACTAAACAAGAAGACAAATACATGAAATAATTATAAATTGTGCTTGATGCTGCAAATATTCTCTGAAATAGAAAATAACAGGAAATGGGGTGACATTGGAAAGGGGTTTTACTTTAGATAGGGTAGTTGAGGAAGGCTTGTCTGATAAGGTGACATTTAAACTGAAACCAAAATATAGGAACGGAAAGAGACATTTGAGGAATTTACACATAACAATATTAACCTTAAGTGTAAACAGGCTAAATGCTCCACTTAAGAGGCACAGATTGGCGAACTGGATAAAGAGTCAAGACGCAGCAGTGTGCTGTATTCAGGAGACACATCTCACGTGCAAAGATATAAGCTCAAAATAAAGGGATTGAGAAATATTTACCAAGCAAATGGAAAGAAAAAAAAAAAAGCATTTCAATCTTAGTCTCTGATAAAACGGACTTTAAACCAATAAAAATCAAAACAGACAAAGAAGGGCATTACATAATGGTAAAGGGATCAACTCAACAAGAAGAGCTAATTATCCTAAATATATATGCACCCAGTACAGGAGCACCCATATTCATAAAGCAAGTTCTTAGAGACCTCCAATGAGACTTAGACTCCCACAAAATAATAATGGGAGACTTTAACACCTCACTGACAACATTAGATCAATGAGACAGAAAATTAACAAGGCTATCCAAGACTTGAACTCAGATCTGAACCAAGTGGACCTAACAGACATCTACAGAACTCTCCACCCCCAATCAACAGAATATACATTCCTCTTAGCACCACGTGGTACTTATTCTAAAATTGACTGCATAATTGGAAGTAAAACACACCTCAGTAGATGCAAATGAACTGAAATCATAACAAACAGTTTCTCAGACCACTGTGCAATCAAATTACAACTCAGGATTGAGAAACTCACTCAAAGCTGCACAACTACATGGAAACTGGACAACCTGCTCCTGAATGACTACTGAGTAAATAACAAAATGAAGGTAAAAATAAAGGTGTTCTTTGAAACCAATGAGAATAAAGACACAATGTACCAAAATATCTGAGACACGTTTAAAGCAGTGTGTAGAGGGAAGTTTATAGCACTAAATGCCTGTGAGGAAGCAGGAAAGATCTAAAATCGACACCCTAACATCACAATGAAAAGAACTAGAGAAGTAAGAGCAAACAAATTCAAAAGCTAGCAGAAGTCAAGAAATAACTAAGATCAGTGAAGAGTTTAAGGAAAATATTTTATGTGAGTGTCTGAAGAAAGTGGAAAAGCACAGGAGGAGATAAGAGAGAAAAACAAAAGCCATCATGCAGGATCTTGTTCACCACAGGAGAGAGTTTTGGTTTTGTTATGAGTGAAAGAAAAATGATGAAAAATCTTTAAACACTAGCATGAATCTATTTACATCTAAAGGAGATGGCCTTTGTTTTAGAGAGTATATTGAAGGTAGAGGCCAGGAACAAAAAGCAGAAACCAGCTAGGAATCTGTTATCATAGTTGAAAAAAGAAATAAAGTGCCCTGGATAAAGATGGTGGCAGTGCAAGCAGAAGTAGGAGAATTCTGGAACCTATTTGTAAGGAGAAACAATAGCCTGTACTGTGTAATAATTAGGAGCAAAGAAACTTGGACTTGTTATAGGAAATTATTTTGTGTCTATGCGACAGGTTGTATTATTGTTCAAAATTATGCCCTTAGGAGGATTTTATGTCCCCACTCCATTAACATCAGTTTTGATCATAGCACTTGCTTTGAATATTGAAATGTGAAGGGAAGTGATGTATGCTGCTTCTCAGCAGAACCTAAAGAGCCATTTTTAGCTCCACCATTGCTCTTTTCCTCTGCCAGAAGAAAAATATGTCCTCAAAAGGGTCTCTCCTCTTTTCTGAATCCTGAAATAAAGACTTGCGAAGCAAAGCCAGAGCTAACCTACAACTAATATGTCACATGAGTGGAAAACAAGCCACCAAGATTTGAGATTCATTTGTTAACTGCAACATAATTAGTGACTAAAGCAATGTGCAGTTATTCAAACTTCAATACATTTTAAGTATTTTGTCATTTTAAATTATGTCTGTAACTTGCTTTTCTGTTTCTGTTAGTGCATGAGTCCAAGAAAAGTTTGGAAGATTAATAGATCTACCCTCTTCCAAATTCTTTCAGTTTCCAATGTATCAGTATCTGAATATCTAACTCATCATAATTCCCATGGTTGTTTCTTAACTTGGCAACATGGCACTGAAGATGAAACATTTCAACTTTTTCTGATTTAGGCCAGCATGAAAATAAATGGAAAGAAACCAGGAGATGAAGGAGTCAAGCAATTTGCTGCCCCTAGAAGCCCAAACCCCTTTTCTTTTGTCTTACCAATTCTCCGGAAATTTGTCACTCTTTGTTAAGATGGTGTATAAGCTCTCAAATCAAACCACTTTTTCGAGTTACTCATCGCTGAGTTCTTTCCTGCAAATCTATGCTGTATGCATAAATAAACTCTGTCTTTTTCCTTCTGCTAATCTGTCTTTTGTCAGTCTAATTTGCAGGCCCCATTTGTAGAGTATCAGAGGATAGGGGAAAAAAATTTCTTTTCACCTATTTATACATGTACAAATGTAATAATAGATCATTATTATTCCATTATGTCTCATGTCAGACAATTCTTATATACTCATTAGATACAGTTTTTTTTTTTTCACAACTACATTTATCCCTGAGCTTTTCACTTACACCTAATTTATAGGATATGGAAAGAATTTGGAGAATAAAAAAATTTTTAATTAGCAGTTTTATACTGCAGAGGAAGTTTTAAAAATTATAAAAGAAAATCCCTTTAATAATATTTTGCTATTTAAAGAAGTAGATGATTATTCTTAAAATTATTACCTGGAGACTACCACAGGAAATTAGTATTTAGTGTTAACTTATTAATGCTTGACTCCTTAAAAAGATGTTAAAAGCTAGAACTTACAGGTAAATTTCTTCTGGGCCGTCTGTACAAACGCTTCTTGTTAGATCAAAAGAGTTAATTGATGTAAAATTTTTCCTGTTGTGTATTCTTTCTCATAGTTTTCTAATATTTTTCTTCTTGATCATTCTAGTTTCTTTCTGCTATTTTTCTCTGTCATTAAAGAACATAAATATTTTCTTTGAGGCAGCAAATCAAATAGTGAATTTCTACCAACTGTGGATTACTAATTAGGCTTAGATGTTATGTTGTTTCTGTTACTCTTTTCTAATATGCTAAAAAGTGAAGCAATTGAGGATATTTTGTGTACTGGGAGGAAGCTAAGTATTCAAAGTCTTGCTCTGCCACAATTCACAAATTTTGGCATGCCATGCAACTTCCCTCTGTTGCATTTATTTCACTCAAAGAAAAATATTTTTTTATATCGCACCTAAAAATAAGGAGGTATATGCCATTATATCTTTTTAACATTTACCAAAGACACAGGGGTAAAAGTCACAACTCTATCCAGTAGACTGGTGACCATTTGTAACTGATCACAACAGTTCACTGAGGTGGACTTGCTACCTATTTTTCACATGTGTAATTCTACAAGGTATTTAATTTTCTTCTTGCACATTCAAAGTTAATAAAACACAAATTCAAAATATTAATTTTAGGCTGGTTGTGGTGGCTCACACCTGTAATCTCAGCACTTCGTGAAGCCAAGGCAAGTGGATCACCTGAGTTCAGGAGTTCCAGATCAGTCTGGCCAACATGGCGAAACCCCGTCTCAACTAAAATACAAAAATTAGCCCAGTGTGGTGCTGCACACCCGTAATCCCAGCTAATCGGGAAGCTGAGGCAGGAAAATGGCTTGAACCCAGGAGGCAGAGGTTGCACTTCAGTCTGGGCAACAGAGCAACACTTTGTCTCAAAAAAAAAAAAATACATACATACATACATACAATAAAATACTAATTTAAAATATAAACATCATATGATAGGGCTACCTCAGCGGTTAGTTGCTCTCTCATTTTCATTTTAAATAAGATGATCTATCTTTATCTTCAAACTAAAATAAGGCTTAAACATCTGCCTTTTCATTTATCAGTTCTAAAACAGTTCTTCAGATAATCATTAAAAGACAGGCTATTAAGAAGATTAATGTGATGTTTAATAAAGCTTATCCCTAACTTTGTGAATTTTAAATCTCTCATTTTAAATACTGACAATACCTCACTATTTATGCCCCGAGATTATGTCTCTCCAACATTCTATCTTATCTCTTCAGGGTGCGTTTCAAAAACCATAATAATTTTCCCTAGCCAAGCTTAAAACCAGGCACCTCAAAAGTTGATAAGCCACCTCCCCCTACCCTACATGATTCCTTCCTGGCTCCTTCCCCTTGACAGCTGTCATATACTCCTCAGGTTTAAGTACAATTATCAAACTAATTCCATGGATTATTTTTCCACCTGTGTTTCTGAGTCAGGCTGGCACAGCCCTTGGGCCTCTGAGAGAGTCTGACATTATCTCTATTCCTATCATGGCCTGCAGTAGGCTTTGGTGATTTAAGTTAGGATAGAATATTTCCATTCAGACTTTTATAAATTTTTACTTATAACAAGCCAGACTGATGATTTTCATAAGACACGCTTCAGTGCCCACCTGTATGACTGCAAGGCACAGGGCAGATTTCAGAGAAACGCCTTTAGCTTTCTAAGTGATGGGACTTCATTTCTTTCTCAGGACACACAGAAAATAATCTTCCATTTTGTTTTAGCTGCTTTCCAGCAACTCTACAGTTTAATTAATTTCTCACTTAGCTTTAAAATGTGACAAAGCCTAATCACTCCCAACTGTCTGTGCTGCCTCAGGAGGTACAGCAGGGATTAAAGGGAAATAGTCACAGGTGATGTCCTCCTCTACTGCTCTCTCTCACCTCAGCCATCCCCGGGGTATATCCTGTTGATTTAGAGTAATAAAGATTTTCTCCCACAGTGTGTCCCCTCCTTCTTCTTCCTTTTTGGTGGATGGGGAGGAGGTCCTCAGCAGGAAGAAATGTTTTATGGCAATTCCACTAGGTGAAAAGATTCAATCATTCTCTCTCCTCTGAGGGCAAAGAAAAAGGTGTTATCTAAATAACCACTTATTAATTTCATCATTAGAGATAAGAAGATGAAAGATAAGATGATAATAATAATTTCTCCCTTTTTCAAGTTACATTTATATTTCCTTTGGATTAATCTATAAATTTAATCATTTTGTTTAAAAAAAGGAAGGAAGGCTAATATCATGGAGGTAGCAATCAGCATCCTGAAATTCTTAATTGGTTAGAATTGGAATAAATTGAACTTAACATTTCATATTTGTCATAGAAAAAAATGTAAAATTCTATAATTGTGTCCGAAAACCTGCAGCATCTGTATAAATGAAGAAGATGTGGTTTAATAGAATCCTACAAGAAGATGAATTAGGTTTCCTTGATTGTAATTAACAGTGTGATATGTACATCTAAGAGGCTAATGTGACCTTATGCTACCATTAATGGTAGCAGAGTGCACGGAAGAGATGATGTGATAGTCAATAGCTTTACACTTTTAAGGAATTCTGCCTCATTCTGGAGACATGTGCTTTCCAACTGATCATAATGTTAAGATGACTTTTTTTTCTACTTTTATTTTAGGTGCAGAAGGCACATGTGTTGTTTGTTACACGGGTAAATTGCGTGTCATTGAGGTTTGGTATGTTAATGATCCCATCACCAATGTAGGTGAACACAGAACCCCATGGGTGAATTTCCAACCCACAACTCATCTTACCTTCATCACCTCAAGCAGTCCCCAGTGTTTCTTGTTACCATTAAAATGACTTTAAATAAAATGATTATCCAATATTTTTTAAATTTAAAATATGAAAAATAAAATGAGATGGGATGGGATAAAAAGAATATTATAGTTTATTTACTTGAATGACAATTTAATGAGAGATGATATGTTTATTCTTATCTTGCTGTCACACATTCCTCATGCTGAAGTGTTAATTAGGCTCAATTCATGTTTTGAGTGTCTACCCTATTCCTGGCAACATGTTGGGATTGAGAACCAGAAATGGATCCCCATTTTGGCTCTTTTCATTTGCTATTATATGATCCTGGGAAAATTTTTTTTTAATGTTTCTGAGCTGCAGTATTCTCAACTGTAATATGGGCATGATGAAACCTATTTCAAAGGATGGGGCCAAGTATTAAATTAGGCAATGTATGGAATGTAACAGAGTCCAGCTCATAACAAGCTCCAGATATATGTTTCTGAGTATTGTTTGTATTAGTATTCAGTGTATTTAGCCAGTCCCCAGTGGAATGAACTATGACCAAAGGGTAAAATTGTCTGACATATATCTCTGTCAGGAGTGTTGCTAATATTGTGCTTCCTATCTCTTTAGGTGGCAATGTGATAAGGATAATCAAGAGGAGATTGAAGATGTTATCTCAAGTTCAATTAGAAATTAGAGTTTATCAAGAAATATCCTAAAGACTTACTAAATATTCCCTAGATATGGTATGGCACATATGTGGAAAGTTAATTCTTATTTATTTGTTGACATTTACCATATTCATTTCCAAGCACGACTTTGGGATCAATTTCAGGGTTTGGGTATTGTCAATAGAACAAAATAAGTTCTGTTACACTAATTTTCAAAATCTTTACAAACCCATGGTCACTTTTGCTAAGCATAAAAATATTAAGCTCTTGTTCAATGTAATTTGAAATTGCAACTAAATATTTGAAGAGATTGACAATTTTGAAAACTTTTTCAAATTGGCCCTCCTTAATGCCAGAGCTTGCATGTACTTACATAATTTTTTTATATCTCTGACCCAGACGGAGACAAAAATAAAGAATTAGAGTAATTGTTCAAATTATTCTAACCAATCTTTTTCTTTGGTTATTGTAGTACTTAACATCTTCACCCAGTAGATCTCCTCATCCTTTCTGATAACCACACCTGGCCTCTGCCCCCAAGGGTGGCATGTGACCCAAGTTGAGAGATCATAATCTATAAGCTGGCTTGAAGATGTTGGTCCAGGGGTAGGCATAATAATCCAAGAAGGGGCAATAAGAATCACTCCTCTGGCTTTTTAACTAGAACATGTGTATGTGTTGGAGTTGGAGCTATTATGTACACGTGCGTGTTTAGAGGACAGTGAATATCTCTTTCTTCTATGGATATAGAGTTGCAGGGATATAGGCTCAGAATATATTTACCTGTCACACAGACAGAAGGACTAAGCCTGCATACAGAGTAAAGCAGAGATAAGAGACAGCAGAGACTATCCTGAGAATGCCGAGTTTCAATATGCCATAGATGTCCTGAGGCTTACAGTTCTTCCTTTATTTCTGTGAAGTACACTACTATCTTGCATATATACGTGTGTGCGTGTGTGTGTGTGTGTGTGTGTGTGTGTGTGTGTGTGTATTAAGATGGATTGAATTGGGTCCCAACCATTTGCAATAATAACGGTCAATACAATTGCTAAGAATTTCAGGTTTTTATAATAGAGGTATGTGTCGCTTAGCAATGGGAGTATGTTCTGAGGAATGTGTTATTAGGCAACTTCAACACTGTATGAACATCATAGAATGTACTTACACAAACCCAGGTGGTATAGCCTACTACACTTCTAGACTATATGTAAAGCCTATTGCTCCTAGGCTACAAAATTGTACAGAATGCTACTGTATTGAACACTGTAGGCAATTGTAACACAATGGTAAGTATTTTTACATCTAAACATAGAAAAGGTATAGTAAAAATATGGCATGAAAGATTAAAAAGAAATGGTACTCCTATATAGGGCAGTTCTGTTATAATGTTATGGGACCGCCATTGTTATGCAATCTCTTGTTAACCAAAATGTCAACATGCGGTGCATGGCTGGGTGTGTGAGTGTGAGGATGACCGTATCTATTATGCTTTGCTTTATTCATCATATATTTGGACTTTTTCTCATACTAGTTTTTAAAAAGTATTCTTTAGCTAATATGTTATATAAAAATTCTGTGAGATAATTATTAGAACTTTAGAGAAATATGTATCATTACACTATTTTCCTAATGTAAATATACAACTTGACATATATTTTTCTTAAAATAGTTTCAAATGATTGGTATCATATAATTATGGTTTCAATTTAATTTTAATTTGCTAGAACTTCAAGCTAATATTACATAAAATTAACACCAAATTTAAGATTGCCTTTCTAATTTTAAAATAAAAGTCATGTAAACAATATTTATGAAGACAATTCTGTGAAGAGAAAAATGGGGAAAATGGCTTTAAATAGATTTTCTTATAATTAACTTGAAAAGTAAAATATAAAAGTTTGACTTGGTGATAGTGAATATAATTATGCTTTGTATTTAGTTATTATTTAAAATAGAAAGTGATTGCATTCATCTTAACTTAGGGTAAAGAGAAGACATAATTTTAATATAGTGCCTTTCACATAGAAGTAAAGAAGCTTGATATGATGATAATGACAATTGTTTTTAATTTAAATCTATGAGGCATAAGTTATCTCAATTAAAGCAAATTAGAAATGAAGAAATAGAATCAATAGAAACATAGTAACTTACTGTCATCATTTTGTTGTTTCAATGTATAGTAGCCATTTTGCCTCTCAACTCAGCATCTCTTACTCTCTGGCATGAAATCTCTAATTTCCTTCAGGAAAATATCCTCCATCCACACTCCAAATAGGGTTGACCAACTACCTTGAAGCAGAATTCTGAGGCTTGTGAAGTGCCACCAGGAGGACATGCTTTCTGTTTTGCTAGACTTGAGGCTATGATTGTATGCAGGCCTGGAACAACTGACAAACATTTTGTAGCTATAAGAAATCTTAGAATGTAACTTGTACAGAGGAAATTGATACTAAGCAATGGAAAAAGACTCAGTCCTAAAGACTTAATTTGAGATCCTTGAATCAAGTGGCGTGTGAAGTCATTTCTGAGAAAGAAATTTCTTTCTTTTACTTATCTAACTTGGGTGCCTTTGCTATCAAAAAAGGAAGAGTGTGTACTTATAAATTATGCCTAGAGTTGATTTTTTACATTTTATAGATGTTTATTTAATTTATATTGCTAGTTAAATGAAAGGCAATCCTATATAATTTTGCTGTTAATTTTCTACACTGTAAACTAAGTTGAGGCTTCAGTAAATTTCAAAGAGAATCAGTGAGGATGAACAGTCATCTAGTGCATTCTCTGCACTTTATTGAAATTTTTTTTAGGATGAAAGCATAATTCTTGCTGTCAAGGAAGTTATAGCATATTTTAGAATAAACTAAAACTGTATTAAGCAAGAGCAAATAAAATGTTCTCTGTGTCTTACAATGCTCCCTATATCTTACAATTAAGTGCTCTGATTAAGCACTTCCCCACTGTTCTGTGCACCTTACCATAAAAATTACATGTTTCATCCACTAGGGGGCTGAATAGCAAGCAACTCTGGTCAAAATAGCATTGTAAATTTAGAATTTAGTGATCAGACAAAGGGCAAAACCTATGGAGATACTTAGCAAGGAGAGGGAGGTTATTTGCTAGGAGAGGATGAAAATTGATTTATATGTTAATGGATGATAAGACAGAAGTTTGCAGGAGGAGAAGGGACATTTGATGAGGAGCAAAGAGCAAATAGTCTCACAGCATTTTGCACATAGCAATTCTACATTTTATCAAGAAGGAATTTTGGTTTCTGTTGTGTTTACATGATTTTCCCTATTTCAAATGCAAATGTAGATTATCGTTCTGAGCCTATGATAATTTTATTCAAAATTTCAGAATTAAATGTCGAGCTTCCATTTTAAATCTTATTGCAAAAATCAATAGCTGAAAATCATTGACCAAACCTTAGTAAGTAGAAGTTCGTCAGGTCAAGAAATGGGAAAAAGCAGTAGAGGCTTATGAAATAGCATGAGTAAAAAAAAAAAAAGCAGATTTATGAAAATAAAGAGACCCATGTGTCTTAAGTTTTAGAAAGATAAAAGGATTTATTAAGAAATAAGTCTGGAAAGCTAAGTAGTGATAGCTAATGAGTAATTTTAATACCATGCTCTTGATATTGATCTTTTTCCTTTACAAAACAAAACAAAAAAAATCATCAAATATTTGGAAGTGTGGTGGTAATTTGGTAAGGATCTAGCTAGAACATGAAAGTTAAATAGTCATGGGGGAAAATTAAGTAAAATATTAGATATGGAATAGTTACAGGATACAAAGAACTAGCAGATTAGATATAAAAAATAGACTGAAGACCTATGTGAATTAGATCAGAGACTACACACAGGTGGAGTGTGGTAATGTATGTGAAGATGGTGGAGTCCTGTTGATTTGTGACATTTTTCTTGTTTTTCTTTCCTATCTTTATGAAAAATAACCGTAAATCGATGCTACTTTCTCTTTGTGTACAAGTTAAAGTCGATTATCTGATCAGTAAGTTCCTAAAACTGGTCCCTAATTCCCTCTAAGAATTCATCTGCTGCTTTCTCCAGCCCTATCTCTGTTTGAACCCTGCTGAACAGCTTACCCTTTCTTGAACATGTCAGACATACTCCTGGCTCAGAGCTTTTGTACTTACTGTTTTCTTTGCTCAGGATGTTCCTTCTTCAGAAATCTTCATGGCTTGTTTCTTCACCTCCTTTATTTTTATATGCAAATATCACCTAATTTACATTTTCCATTCTATCTAAAATTGCAACCTCTTTATCCCCCTTCCTTGATCTGTTATTTTTCTTAGCCCTTGTTATCTAACATATTTAATAGCTAACTTTTTTATTGTTTTCTCCACTAGAAAACTCTGTGTTCTAAATGTTTTACTATTTTGTTTACTGCTGTAAACTCAGCATTTAAATCATCTACAATTATAAGTACTCAAATAGATTTGTCAAATGCATAAACTAAGTTTTACAGTTTATGTAGCTATTTATGTGCTTTTAATATTTTTTATTCATTTGTCATAGTATACCTCCCTACCAATACCACTTGTGCATTTGGCCAAATTGGTGTGCAGAAAACCTCTGAACACAACATGCAACTCCCCCATGCCCACCAGGCCCTGCCCCTAAAAAAACACACATGCACACACAAACACACTTGCTTTCTCCCTGTCTAGGAGAAAATACATGAGAAAAATATTTTTTATTTTGACTTAATAGCCTTTTAAATGAAAGCTATATTACATTATGTTTTTTACCTAATTTTACATACTGGGTGAAATCCATTTATATATATTAAGCTAATCTTTGTAGCTTATGTCAAGTTCCACATCATGACAGACACCTAGTATTTACCTGACCTTCTCTCTCTCTCATGTTTTCTATGAGACAGAATTTCACTTTTCTCATTCAGGCTGGAGTGCAATGACACAATATTAGCTCACTGAAATCTCCATCTCCTGGGTTCAAGTGATTCTCCTGCCTCAGCCACCCAAGTGGCTGGGATTACAGGCACTCACAACTATGCCTGGCTTATTTTGTATTTTTAGTAAAGAAAGGATTTCACTACGTCGGCCAGGCTGGTCTCAAACTCCTGGCCTCAGGTGATCTGCCCGCCTCGGCCTCCCAAAGTGCTGGGATTATGGGTGTGAGCCATCACGCATGGCCTATTTGATCTTCTCTCATTGTTACTAATTTTTTAGAAATAGAGAAATGGCCCTTGAGCTCAGGGTGGACAGAGTCTACTGAAGCTTCAGGGAATAATCACTGCTGAACTGTTAGGAGTGGTCATATGGTCACCCAGCCAGTTCTGGCTAGTGAGATGGCATTGGGAAGCTCCTAAAATGGGCTTCAGAGAAAGCCCCTACTTTAATGATTGAAGGGTCACATTCAATTGGCACAACCCCTTGGCCCCTCCGCACTGCATCCTTTGCACTTTTCCAGTCATCCTGCCTGAAATGTGAATGTGATGGCAGGAAGTGCAGCAGTCATGAGGTGATAAAGTGAAACCATTTGTCAGTACTAATACTGGCAAAGCAGAAAGTCAGAAAGACTCTCGGTCTCTGATGGCATCACTCAGACTTGAAACAGCTCTTAGGTAGCCATTTCTGAATTTCTTGCTACATGAGGGGGAAAAAACTTATTTGCATAGGCCACTGCAATTTGGTTTTGTATTTCTGAATGCATTCCAAATTACTACAATAGTAAACTAGTGATTCAAATATGTTGATTAGATGGTTTGTGTTAATATAAGAGTACTATGCTACGTAACTTACTTATTTGCAGTACTACATTCCTTGTGAAATCCTTTATTTGATAGCAATGATTTATATTAAAGTAAAATTGAGATATTAGGGAACTTCATATGTAATTTTAATTTACTGACATGGGTTAATGGCTTCATGAGGTAAATTATATTTGAGAGGGAGGATCTTGTAATAGATAATAATGGCTAATGTATATTGCTTATTATAAGTGAAATAGAGTTTTAAGTGCTTGACATTTAATTTTCCATCAAATTTTTAAGATAAGTCTATTAATTTGTATCAAATCAAATATAAATCTGTTACTTAATATTTCTCAAGCTCTCTTTGCTGTACAGATATCATTTTTCCACAATAGATTCTCTAATTTCCACATTGTAAAATGTTCTTTATCTATTAATAGAATGTTACATAATTAATATCACTCAAAATAGAACTGCATCAAGATAGTTTGGTTAATAGGTGAGGCTGGCACAGATTGATTATCAATGCCCCATTAGTATGTACTTTAAATGCAAGCACGTAAGTCTTCCCATTATGATGACCAACAATTTCCAGGTTGAGAAATTTCAGAACCATTTCCTTTTCTCATTATTCAAAAAATGTAGTCTTAATCACTATCTTGAAATAAACTGTGTGATAAAAGTTCAAGACAAAAATAAAAATGTTAAATAATATATCTGCATTAAAAATAATGATTAGAAGATCAGCTCCAATTTAGGAGCAATTTTTTTTAAAAAGATGGGGTGAGTTCAGTTTCTGGCCCAGCGTCGAAAAGCTTGGAAGTCACTGCTTTGTTCTAACCACAAGTAAAAAACTGAACAAACCAAAAATCATAGCTCTTCTTAGCTCCATAAGAAGTGAAGGTTAGGGGGCAAGCTACTGCCCTCTTGCTCAGATGGAGAGACCAACAGATAAATACAGATAATCACAATTTACGGAAGCGGAAAACCATGAGTAATAATCTCTGCAAGAACCACTGTCAAAGGTGTGTAAACAGAACGACTCCATCTTAAATAGAACTGGGTAACATGCGACTGAAACCTACTGTACTGCATTCCAGAACGGTTAAGGCATTCTAAGTCACAGAATAAGATAGAAGATCAGCACAAAATACAGGTCATAATGACCTTGCTAATATAACAGGTTGCAGCAAAGAAGCTGGCCAAAACCCACCAAAACCAAAATGGCCACAAGAGTGACCTCTGATTACCCTGACTGCTGCACTCCCACCAGCTCCATGACAATTAAGAAATGCTATGGCCACGTCAGGAAGTTACCCTATATGGTCTAAAAAGGGGAGGCATAAGTAATCCACCACTTGTTTAGCATATCAGAAATAACCATAAAAATGGGTAACCAGTGGACCTGGGAATAGCCATTTTTTTATTCCTTTACTTTCTTAATAAACTTGCTTTCACTTTGCACAGTGAACTCACCCTAAATAGTTTCTTGTGTGAGATCCAGAAACCCTTTCTTAAAGTCTGGATCAGAAGCCCTGTCCTGTAATGCCACTGTGAGGGTAGCAAACCTGAACTGCACTTGAATTGCTAGAGGCTCAATGAGGACAAATCTGAGAGGTAACTACTCTGGGGGACCCAGCCATCAGAGGCTACCACACTTTCGTAAGACCTACCTCAACAAGCTCTACCAGGTGAATATCAGAGAAATACTTCATGTTTCCGGCAGGGGGAGGGGAAAATGAACCATTTAGAAATACCCTAGAGCATTCAGTTCTTAAAAAGAAGTAACTATTTAACCGTCTGGAGTTGTAGCCAAGTCTAAGTGACCCCAGAAAAGGGAAATACCAACTCAGCCAGCTCTAGCCATCCTGTCCCACAGAAGGGGAGAAAAGGAGATCCAGAAGCAGGTAAAGTTCACAGTCTAGACACACAGGCTCACTAAAGACTGAGACATAAGTAGACAACTATAGAATGTTCTCCCTCCCCTAGACCTTACCACTGCATTACTAAAGGCCTTTTTACATCTATTTCTTTTACCCAGTTCTTCATGTCTGAATATCAGGAAAAACATACAAGACACAATAAAAGGCAAAAAACAAAATAAAACAAAAAGCACAATTTAAAGAAAATGCAGACATCAAAGCCAGACTCAAATAAGGAAAGGATGTTGGAATTATAATACTGCAAATATAAAGCAACAATGATTAATATGTAACTGGCTTTAATTGATAAAGTAACAATCTACAAGAACCAAGAACTGAGGAGTCAATATAAGCAGGGTGATGCAAATTCTAAGAAAGAATCAAAAAGAAATGCTAGAGATCAAGAACACTGTAACAGAAATGAACACAGCTTTTGGCAGGCTTTTTAGTAGGTTGGAAATGGCTGGGAACAGATTCTCTGAGCTTGAGGATATCTCAATAGAAACTTTAAAAACTAAAAAGCAAAGCACAAAAAAAAAAAAAAAGAGAGAGAGACTGAGAATACCGCAGAATATCAATGAACTGTGGGACAAGTATAAAGGTAAAACATATGTGTAATGGGAATACCAGGAGGAGAAGAAAGAGAGAAAGTAACAGAAGCAATGTTTGAAACAATAGTCACTAGAAATTTCTCCTATTTGATGTCAGACATGGAACCACAGATGGAGGAATTTCAAAGAACACCAAGCAGGATAAGCACCAGAAAAGCTACATATAGGCATCTAATTTTTAAAGTACAGAAAATTATAGATTAAAAAAATCCTGAAAGAAGTCAGAGGGGAAAACACCTTACTTATTAGAAAAGCAAAGATAATAATTGAATCTAATGTCTCAGGAACCATGTAAGCAAGAAGACAGCACAGTGAAATATTTAATGTGTTGAAAGAGAAAAACCTCACCAACTTAGGATCCTGTGAAATTAACTTTCAAAAGTGAAGGAGAAATATAAAGTTTCTCAGACAAACAAAAATTGAGGGGGTTAGTTACCAGTAGACTTCCTTTGTAAGAAATGTTAAAAGAAGTTCTTTAGAAAGCAGAAAAATTATATAAATCATAAATTTGGATCTACAGAAACAAAGGAAAAACATCTGAGAATAAGTGAAAGTAAATTTAAAAACATTTTTCTTATTCTTAATTTGCCTAAAAGACAACAGTTTATTTAAAATAATAATGGCAACAATGTATTTGATTATCTGTGCATGTACATACATAGATATACATTTTTCTTTTAATTTTATTTTAAGTCCTGGAATACATGTGCAGGATATGCAGGTTTGTTACACAGGTAAACGTGTGCCATGGTGGTTTGGAACACTTATCAACCCATCACCTAGTTATTAAGCCCCACATGCATTAGCTACTTATCCTTCTGATCTCCCTCCCACTACCCACCCAACAGCCCTCAGTGCATGTTGCTCCTCTCCCTGTGTTCATGCATTCTTACTGTTCAGATCCCACATGCGAATGAGTACATGCAGTGTTTGGTTTTCTGTTCTTGTGCTGGCTTGCTGAAGATAATGGCTTCCAGCTCCAGCCATGTCCCTGTAAAGAACATTATCTCATTCCTTTTTATGTCTACAAGGTATTTCATGGTATATATGTACCATGTTTTCTTTATTCAGTCTATCATTGCTGTGCATTTGGGTTGATTCCATGTCTTTGCTATTGTGAATAGTGCTGAAATAAACATACATGTGCATGTATCTTTATAATAGAATAACTTATATTCATTTAAATTTATACCCAGTAATGGGACTGCTGGGTAAAATGGTATTTCTGGTTCTAGATCCTTGAGGAATTGCCAAACTCTCTTCCACAATGGTTGAACTAATTTACATTCCCACCACCAGTGTAAAAGCATTCCGATTTCTCCATAGCCTTGCCAGCACCTGTTATTTCTTGACCTTTTAGTAGTCATTATTTTGACTGGCGCAAGATAGTATGTCACTGAGGCTTGGATTTGCATTTCTCTAATGATCAGTGATGTCGAGGTCTTACATGTTTCTTGGCCACATAAATCTCTTCTTTTGAGAAGTGTCTGTTCATGTCCTATGATAACATTTTAATGGTGTTGTCTTATAAATTTAAGTTTCTGTGGATTCTGGATATTAGGCCTTTGTCAGATGGGTAGATCGCAAAAATTTTTCCCCATTCTGTAGGTTGTCTGTTCATGCTGATGATAGCTTCTTTTGTTATACAGAAACTCTTTAATTAGATCTCATTTGTCAATTTTTCCTTTTGTTGGCATTGCTTTTGATATTTTTGTCATGAAATTTTTTTTCTGTACCTAAGTCCTGAGTGGCATTGCATGGATTTTCTTCAAGGGTTTTTTATAGATTTGGGCTTTACATTTAAATCTTTAATCCATCTTGAGTTAATTTTGATATAAGGTTTAAGGAAGGGGTCCAGTTTCAATTTTCTGCATATGGCTAGCCAGTTTTTCCAGCACCATTTATTAAATAGGGAATCCTTTCCCACTGCTTGTTTTTTCCAGGTTTGTTAAAGATTAGATATTTGTAGATGTGTGGTATTATTTCTGAGATCTCTATTCTGTTTTATTGGTCTATGTGACTGTTTTGGTTACCATAGTCTTGTAGTATCATTTGAAATCAGGTAGTATGATGCCTCCAGCTTTGTTGTTTTTGCTTAGGATTGTCTTGGATTTACAGGATCTTTTTTGATTTCATATGAATTTTAAAGTAGTTGTCTATCTAATTATTTGAAGAATGTCAAAGGTAGTTTAATGGGAATCACATTGAATCTATAAATTACTTTGGGCAATATGGCCATTTTCATGATATTGATTCTTCCTATCCATGAGCATGGAATGTGTATCCATTTGTTTGTGTCCTCTACTATTTCCTTGAGCAGTGGTTTGTAGTTCTCCTTGAAAATGTTCTTCATATTGCTTGTTAGTTGTATTCCGAGGTATTTTATTCTCTTTATAGCAATTATGAATGAGAGTTCATTCATGATTTGGCTCTCTGCTTGTCTATTGTTGGTGTATAGGAATACTTGTGATTTTTGCACATTGATTTGTATCCTGAGACTCTGCTGAAGCTGCTTATCAGCCTAAGGAGTTTTGAGGCTGAGACAATGGGGTTTTCTAGGTATAAGATCAGGTTGTCTGCAAACAGAAATTTGATTTTCTCTCGTCCTATTTGAATACCTTTATTTCTTTTTCTTACCTGACCACCCTGACCAGAACTTCAATACTAAGTTGAATAGAGTGGGAAAAGAGGGAATCCTTGTCTTATGCTGGTTTTCAAAGGGAATGTGTCTAGCTTTTTCCCATTCAGTATCACATTGGCTGTGGTTCTGTCATAAATGGCTCTTATTAGTTTGAAATATGCTCCATCAATACCTAGCTTATTGAGAGTTTTTAACATGAAAATATGTTAAATTTAATCAAAAGCCTTTTCCATGTCTATTGAGATAATCACGTGGTTTTTGTCTTTAGTTCTGTATGATGAAATACGTTTATTAATTTGTGTATGTTGAACCAGCCTTGCATCCCAAGAATGAAGCCAACTTGATCGTGGTGGATAAGCTTTTTGATGTGCTGCTGAAATTGGTTTGACAGCATTTTATTAAGAATTTTTGCATCAATCTTCATCAGGGATATTGGCCTGAAGTTTTCTTTTTTTATTATTACTGCATCTCTGCCAGGTTTTGGCATCAGGATGACGCTGGCCTCATAAAATTTAGTTAAAGATGATTCCCTCCTTTTCAATTGTTTTGAATGGTTTCAGAAGAAATGTTACTAGCTCCTCTTTGTACATCTGGTAGAATCCATCTGGTCCTCGGCTTTTTTTGGTTGGTAGGCTATTTAATCCTGCCGCATTTTCAGAATTTGTTATTGGTCTATTCAGGGATTCAGCGTCTTCCCGGTTTAGTCTTGGGAGGGTGTATGTGTCTAGGAATTTATCCATATCTTCTAGATTTTCTAGTTTACTTGCATAGAGGTGTTTATAGTTTTCTGATGGTATTTTGTATTTCCATAGTGTCAGTGATGATATTCCCTTTATCGTTTTTTATTGTGTCTATTTGATTCTTCTCTTTTCTTTATTAATATAGATAGCAGTCTATTTTATTAATATTTGCAACAAAACATTCCCTAGATTCATTGATTTTTGAAGGGTTTTTCATGCCTCTATCTCATTCAATTCGGCTCTGATCTTAATTATTTCTTGTTTTCTGCTGGCTTTTGGATTTCTTTGCCTTTGCTTTTCTAGTTCTTTTAGATGTAATGTTAGGGTGTTGATTTGAGATCTTCTAGTTTTCTGATATGGGAATTTAGTGCTATAAATTTCTCTGTTAACTCTGCTTTAGCTGGGACCCAGAGACACCAAGGCAACTAAGGCCTGGAGTGAACCCCCAGCAAATTGCAGCAGCTCTAAGGTAGAGTGGCCTGACTGTTAAAAAAAACAAATGAACGAACAGAAAAAACGACAACACAAAAGATCTCACAAAAACCCCAATCAAAGGTCAGCAACCTCATAGAAAGTAGATGAGCCCACAAAGATGAGAAGAAATCAATGTAAAAACACTGAAAACCCAAAAAGCTAGAATGTCTTCTCTCCCCCAAATTACCTCAACACCTCCCGAGCAAAGGCACAGAACTAGGCTGAGGCTAAAATGGCTGAATTGACAGAAATAGGCTTCAGAAAGTGGATAATAATGAACTTTGGGGAGCTAAAAGAGAATGTTGCAACTTGATGCAAAATCCTAGCCAGTTATTTTGTGGCTATAAACGAACTACTTCTAAAGTTTAAATGAAGAGGCAAAGCCCAGAATAGCCAATGCAATAATGAAGAAGAATAAAGTTGCAAGACTGACACTATCTGACTTCAAGACTCACTATAAAGTCTCAGTAACCCAAACAGTGTGGTATTGGCAAAAGGACAGACAAACAGATCAAGGAAACAGAATAGAGAGTACAGAAATAGACCTATATAAACATAGTCAATTGACCTTTGACAATGGAAGCAATGGAATACTAGTCTTTTCAACAAATGGTGCTGAAACAACTGAACACCCACATGTAAAAACAGCGACAAAAAAAGATATTAGAGACCTACATCTTTCACAAAAATTAATTGGAAGTGTATCCCAAATGTAAACAACAAAAACATATAAAACTCCTGGAAGAAAACAGAAGAGAAAATCTAGACGACTGTGGGTTTGGCAGTGCCTTTTTAGATGCCAAACCAAAGGCACAAACCATGAAAGAAAGAATTGACAAGCTGTACTTCATAGAATTAAAATATTCTGCCTCACAAAAAACAAAACAAAACAAACAAACAAAAAAACCTGTCAGGAGAATGAGAAGAAATGCCACAGGCTGGAAGAAAATATTGGGAAAGGACATATCTGATAAAAGACTGTTATCCCAAATATACAGAGAACTCTTAAAACAGTAAGAAAATGAACAACCCAATTTAAAAACTAATCAAAGCTCTAGACTAACACCCCACCCAAGAAGATATACAGATAGCAAATCCACATGTGAAAAGATGTTCTACATCACATATCAGCAGGGAAGTAAACAGCAACGAGATACTACACACCTGTTAGAATGGCCAAAATCCAGAGCACTGATAGTACCAAATGCTGGTGAGGATGTAACAGAAAGTCTCATTTAAAGCTGGTGGGAATGCAAAATGGTACAGCCACTTCGAAAGACAGCTTGATGGTTTTTTATAGAACCAAACATACTCTCACCATACAATCCAGCAATCACACTCCTTGGTATTTATGAAAAGGAGTTAAAAACTTATGTCCAAACAAAACCTGCACAATGATGTTTATAAGTAGCTCTATTAGTAATTGCCATAAGTTGGAAGCAACCAAGATGTCCTTCAGTAGGTTAATAAATAAATCGAACATCTAGACAATGGAATATTACTCAGCTTTAGAAAAAACAGAGCTTTGAAACCATGAAAATACATGAAGGGAACTTAAAGGCGTATTCTTAAGTGAAGAAGCCAGCTGAAAGGACTACATTCAATGTGATTCTAACTAAATGACATTGAAAAAGAGTCAAAACTGTGAAGATAGTAAAATAATCAGTAGTTACCAGGGTTTAAGGGATTGTGGTGAATATTGGAGTGCAGAGTTTTAGTGCACTGAAACTACTGTACCAGGTCAAGAGTGAGCCCTAATGTAAAAACTATCGACTTTGAGTAATAATGATGTGTCAGTACACGTTCATCAACTGTGACACATTTACCACTCAAGGGGCCGGGATGGGGAGTGATTTTGATAATTAGGGAGGCTATGCATGTGTCAGGGCAAGGGATATATGGAAAATCCCTGGACTTTCAATTTTGCTGTAACATAAACCTGCTCTAAAAAATGGTCTGCTTTTTTTAGAGCAGTCCAGAAAAGATGAGTAGACTGGGAAGGGTTTGAGAGGATCTTCCGTGATGCCACTGATGTAATCTTTTTGAACTGTGTTTGTTACCTCTGTGTAAATCTATTAAAGTGTATACTCATGAAAACAATAACAACAACAGTAGAAATTCATTTTAGCCCTTAGGAATTCATTGTATTTTTGGCTGTGTCTGACTTCCATTGACATTTATGTACATTCAGACAAAAGAAATGCCCTTAATTTGGTCCAGTGTGGGAAATTATGTTTTGATGAGCATGCAGTAACAGCATTGAATGGTCCTCAAGAAAATGTAGTATAGATTTCATTTTGAAAATTTAACATAGACATTTTTCATTTTAATTTTAATTTAATAAGCAATACATATTTTTTCTTAAGATTATAGAAATATATATGCATGTACTTTCTAAGAAACAGCACAGACCTGCAATAAAAATTAGTGAGCAGTAAGAAATATTAACTAAAATACAATAAGAATAGAGTACAGAGGAACATGGACTGGGTTAAGCTGCATAATTCAGACAAAAGAGTTATTCTGATTTTATTGCATCCTTCCCACCAAACTTTCTGCAAAGCAGAATAAATAAAGCTCAGCAGATAGAAGCACTTATGATCAAGGTAAATGTTGAAAACTAAGTAGCACCTTTGGTCATTAAAATGATTGTCGACATTTCCAGGAAGCTTAAAGAGAGCATTTCTGATTTTGAAAAGAAAATAAAACTATTTAATACATACCATAAAGTTTAGCTGCTGCATATTTCAATATTGCATAGAATGTCTGACTGACAATAAAATGATTCAAAACAAAGTTTCAATTTTAAATAAAGAAAATGCTACAGGTGTTTTGTTTTCTATGTCTTAGTTTGAAAATTAACTAGAGAATTACTCTCATATATATTCAACCTGCATCATAGAATAATGTAGTAGCATTTCAATAATCGACATCCATCAATTCATTTCAATAAAGGAACACTCTATGCCTGGCACTTTGCTAGCTATTAAAGCCGTTATAACTAAAATAACATCCTTGTCCACAGGGAGCTCACAGTCTATAAGTAAAGAAAGAGATGAATTATATTCAAAACTGCAGGCAAATAATGTACTCTCAATGAGAAATTCAACATTGGTTTCAAATTTGTTATGCAGTGAAAATTAGAAACTACAACAGAGATTATTCTAAAACATTATGTCCATATAACAGTGCAGTATACCTGAAAGGCAAAAACTTAAACAAGTGTGCTTAAAAACAAAGTAGACAATTGAACTAAATATACTTTAAAAATGATCAGCAACATAATATATTCCTGACTTAAATAAATCTGTGTTATTTTATTTAGTTTAAACAAAATATGTATCCATATGAAAATGCCAGTTCTTTCATTTTTGGTTAATTCTTTTACACATATTATTTACTGTTCAGAACTGCTATATATACAAAAATTTCAAAAATAAATATTCCAAGATCACCTAACAATCACTCTAAGTACATTCAGGTGTAAGAAGGCAAAAAAGAAGGGTCTATCTTATATTTTAAAACTTTGACAGATCTTTAAATGTATTATTTTATATTTTATTAATTTTCTTAAAAAATGAAATAATACAGCCATAATTTAGGTGATGTAAAAACAACTGCTTGGATCATCTTAGGTATCAAGTAAAACTATCCTCTTTATTTCACTATCATAGTAACCATAGTTGACAGATCAACTGGCAATATAATCATTTGTTCAGTGGTCATTAAGCTATCTATAGCATAAACAAGACAACTATATTTTATTTTTTTCACTTAAAAATCACAAAAATACAGCCTAAAATATAATTTACATTTTAAAAATAATTCTAAAGATTAACCCCTAAATCTAATCCCTTAAAAAATTATTGTAAAAGTTAGCTGGATATGGCTGTTGCCAAAGAATGTCTTATTAGCAACAAATTCTTACGTATAACGTTTATTCCAACAATCTTATTTTAAATGTTCTTTTCAATTTAATACTGGATGAGAAAAACATATTTGTTCAAATAATATAAGTAGTAAGTAAAATGATTTCAAAATATAAAAAAAAATAATTATTCATTCTAGGAAATAACTAACATACTAGTTTAAAATATTCGGGAGAAGAACTTTTACATAAAAAGCTTCAAATTTTGTCAATTTTAGCAAACACCCGAAAAGACTCTGCTCTTTCGTCTGCAATGTAGGGAATTACTCCATTTGAGTCATATTTGATTGGTACAATCTTGTTTTTGTCACTACAAGGAAGGGTCCTTATATTAGTAAATGCACGCACTGCAACTACTGAGGCCTTCTTCCTGTCAGAATGACAATGCAATCTTAATGTATGGGTGTCTGTTTAGCTGAATCTAACCAAACACATCGCTTACTACAGACGTTTTTAGGACCAACCCAGTTCATGAAAGATTTTACTGTGATACACAATTTTACCCAATTTTTTTTCAAAAATGTGTTTTTATGGTAAATATCTTGATGAACTAATCTTGATGAACTAAGCAAACAAATACTGAATGTAGATTACTGTTTTTACAGCTTTACAGGGAAAACTCCTAGTAGCAACTCCTCTTCCCTTTCACCAGGGATCTTTAATTTAGGTGTAATTTTTGTTTGTTCTCTGCAAGAGAGTGAAGAAGAAAATCAAGAAAGAGTATATCTATCTAGATAAGATGCAGAGGGAGGTAGATGGTATCTCTAACATAAAAGAAGCTCTGGTGACACTGTTGCCAGACAGCTGTTGTGGATTTTAGTATTATTTAATTAAAAGTAAAAGCCATTCACAAAATAAGAAACTTTTGAGATAGATCTTATTCTAATAATTTCATTAACACATCTTCAGGTTCTTAGATCAAGACATACTGTAGAGGTATCCTCCTCAAGATTATGCAATGGCAATAATTTCTTGCATATGTTTTAATAATTTAACAAACTTGTACTGTGTGTTCTGTGCTCTGGCATTCTACTTTAGAAAACGAATGCTGCTTCTAACATAAAAAAGAACATAAACTAAAAAAGGAATTAATGAGATATTAACAACTTTTCTATTAATACAATATTGGTATGTTTTAAATGATTTTGATATTGCTATAACAACATATATTGTGCAAAATAATTAATCTCAGTAAATATGATTTCTTATTTGCCAAGAATTACCTGCTGTGACAATCAGGAAATAGTTTTCAAATTAAGTTTGCAAACATGAGTTTGCAAAGCATGATTGGAAAAAATATATTCATTTGGGATATAAACTATTTATCAAGTAGGGTTGTTACGTGTATTTCTAGGAAAATATTTTATTCACTCTATAAAGGTCATTGTTATGACCTTACAGCTTCTGTAGTGCAATGGAAAAAAAAAAGTGTTAGAAGTCAAAAGACCTGAATTCTATCCCCAATCCTGCATTTACTCAAGAGTATTAGTATAAGTTTAGGTCAAATCCTTAATCTGGTCTAGTTTTTATGGTAAAAATGTGGCTACCTAACAAAACTGCGGGTTGAGAGGATAAAATGAATTAATTAAATACATCATCTGAGACAAAAATATATCAAAACAAGTCAAAATACAATTAGATTTAATGCTTAGAAATATTTTAATTCATATGTGCTATTTCACTAAATGTAGAAATATTAATACTTTAGTTAGATATAGAAAGTTGATGGTAGAAAAATAAAATCCATTGAACCATTGAACAGCTTGTCAGAAATGTGTACTGTTGAGAGTCTGAGGATGAAAAAAAAAGTCTAACGAGCAAGCTATATAAACTGAGTCTAACTCAAAAAACTTATTTTAGATGTATATGAAAATTAAAAAAATACCCAGAAGGTCTTAGTCAAAAGACTGTTTTAAAATTTCATCCTAAATTTATGTGAGATAAAAATGCCATTTTGTTTTTCTGAAGACAGGAGCTATATATCAACTTATTCTATTTTAATAGAATGTTCAGTATCTCTGTTCAGTATCTAGTAACAGAGATTCTCTAGCTTATTTTGCCACATTTAAATAAAAAAAATAAACAAAAAGTCCTGTTTGATCACTTGAAAAATATTTACTGAAATGTGAATAAATTTATAATCATTAAATAGTTGCCTATTGAAATATCCCTGAATATTGCTCACCTTATTGACAAGTATATATGAAGACTGAAAACATGTAGCTCATGCAAACAGTGTAAATGTAACTAAATACACCAAAGAAACAAAAAGCCATACTAAAAGTGTCCACAGTAACATGGAAAACATTAAAAAGTTTATCTAGATATTATAAAAACAAAGACAGGAAAACATTGTAAAAAATAATTATAGAAAGAAAAGGGGGGAGATGGTAAAGAAGCAAATCTGCACATGTACCCCAGAACTTAAATTGTGTATATATATATATATATATATATATATGAAGAAGCAGGAAATTGGGATGGGAAAATTAATTTGATCTAAATTCCCATATACTCTTGTAAAATCAAAAATTCATTTTGCATTATTAATTTTGCTCTTAGAGACTTTTAAAATGACAATTCTCAGTGCTACAGCAATTCTTTTATGATTGGCGCGGAAATGAATTAAAGAGAAGAAAAATCAGTAGGAGAGAGAAGACTAAAATAAACAGGATTGTAGCACCCTGTAAAGAGCTGAAATCTCCAGTGCACAAATAACTGATAGAAAAGAAGAGAAAATCAGAACTAAAAAAAATTGCATAAGCTCAGAAAATTATTCATTTTTAATTGTACCAACAAAGATAATTTATGATTTTGATTATGTAAGCATTATAATTACTGATAATTGGGCCTGCCATGAGATCATGCATATGGTTGTGCAGAAATCAAAATCTTAAAGACAGATGGGTAAACTCGAGTTTTTATATATCATATTTGTCTTTCTTTTTTTTTTTTTTGAGACTGAGTCTCACTCTGTCACCCAGCCTGGAGTGTAGTGGCACAATCTCAGCTCACCGCAAAGTCTGTCTCCCGGTTCAAGCAATCTCCTGCTTCAGCCTCCTAAGTAGCTGGGACTACAGGCGCATGCTACAATGCCTGGCTAATTTTTGTATTTTTAGTAGAGACAGGGTCTCACCATGTGGGCCAGGATGGTCTCAATCTCCTCACCTCGTGATCCACCCACCTTGAACTCCCAAAGTGCTGGGATTAAAGACCTGAGCCATGGTGCCTGGCCTGTAATATTAGTCTTTATTCTCAATACTTTTGATGCTGATTGGTGCTCTGAATGGTTATTGTTAAAAATCTTGTTGCTATGATGTATCAGTGATGTCCCTGCATTGATATAGAATAATACATAATGGTGCAATGCTGCGATGGTGCAATGCTTTGTTACTCAATGTTGTCAGGCACTTTGAGAAAATTAAAAACATTCAGGATAGTGCCAAAAAGATTAGTTTTTCAAAACTCTAAAATCACATTCATTTAAATGTGTATATAATTATAAACATGGGCATCATGGTTGACTATGAAGAATGCAGTGCCTTGCAAGTGCGCTATTTGAATAGAGGTAAGGAGAACTACATTCTAATTAGGGACTTGAAAAGTCTAGGTGGAGAAGACAAAAGCAATGATTCTTGTTTATGGAACAAATAGACAAAGAGGAGAATGGCAACACAGATGTTCAGAGAAACTTGAAATGTAAGTTAGAATGTAGTATAAGTTGTATTAAATGATGAAAATTAATATGTAACAATATAGATAAACCAAATCATTTGTATCTTATAATCTGTTTTTGGTAGCTAGGGATAATATTATAAATGGAATAATCACTAAAATTCTAAATATAATGTTCTCTAGTAAGTACATATTACTTTATTTATTTATTTTTAAATAGAGACAGAGTCTCATTCTGTTGCCTAGGCTGGAGTGCAAGTGGGGCCATTACAGCTCACCGAAGCCTCAACTTCCTGGGCTCAAACGACCCTCTCACCTCAGCCTCCCAAGAAGCTAAAACTACAGATGCACACCGCCATATCCAGCTAATTATTTTACTTTTTGGGTCATGATATGTAGCAACCAATCTGGGAATTATTTATTCATCAAAGATAACATTTTCCTCCTAAATCCAACCTCAGAAAAAATGTATTATGCCTGAGTCAAATATGTTATTTTTATGAGAAAAAGAGTCATATTAAAGCAATCATGTCTATACATAATCAATCATTATTTGAGATAATTTGCATTGGGGAGAAAAGCAGGCAATTAGAAATTACATATTCAGGTTCTAGTAAATGCAATTCTCTAGTAAACAATGAATAAATCATAATACAAATTACAGTTAAACCTAATTGCTTTACTGTATAAGATGTACTTTTTTTGTACCTATATTTTATTTACCTTTACTTCTCTGGCCTCTATCAGGAGACAGCATGGTAGTGAACACTCTAGGGGTTCTTTCTGGTTTTAGGTAAACCTGAGTTTTAATTTTGGTTTATATTACCTTTTAACTTCTGGTAGTTTGGTGAGCTTCTGTGTTTTCAGTTTTCATTCATCTGTCATATCAAGCTAGTAATAATTCTGCCATGATTTGGCTTAAATATTGAAAGGCATCACATAAATGAAATGCATAACACATAAATATTAGTTTATTTTCCAATATGTATCCTATCTCCCTATTAAATTGAGCCTAAAATGATTTTTTATTTTGTTTTATTAAGAGTGTTCAATATTCTATATATGAAAGGGATTTTTAAAGGTGTTTTGAGTGAAAAATAAGTTTCAACTAACTAATCAAGAATATCTTTTCATATTTATGTCAACTACATAAAAACTTACATTTATGACATCCTTTAGTCTTCTTTTCTACATTTTTGATTGTCATGTTGTACAGCGAGAAAAGAATAAGTACAAAAGATCTAGATTTTTGAAGTGCACATTCAAATATAACAAATTTAATTATTTTACTTATTCCTTAGTATTAGGCTGAGGCCAATGAGTCCATGAGCTAAGGTGTTGGAACTTGGTACCAAAAAAGTGATATTTATGAGTCATGTAGGTTTATATTGAGAAAACATCATGTCTTCCAATGTGAAATACACTAAAACCTGATCTGTTGTCTCTGAAGGTGTGCTAGGTAAACTCAAAAAGGATCAGGAAAGGAGGTGAGAGTAGGTCAGAAAAAAAGCAAATCCAATGTTCTCTTCATAAATTAGTGATGGCATATTTAAGGTTAAGTAATGAAAAATATGGGGTGCTCAGTTAACACGAATGAAAGAATGCTGAAAAGTTGCCATAAATAATTTGGATACCTTGATTAATGATACCCATCCTTTTGTACAATTTCATAATGGGGGAATAGAGATTAGTGAGGATTTTAGTGGTATACTCTGACTTTGCTTCATGATATCTCAAACATTGAAAACCTGTTTTTCTCTAGGGGAAGAAATACTTTCAGCACTAATTGTGGCAGACACAGAAGCCAAATGTATCTCCTCCTCTATTTACGTGTCTATATAATAACGAAAATCCTAGGTTGATACTCTTTTCTCAATCTTGCAAAGATTTTCCTAAAGCAACAAATCTAACAAGTTCAAGAGGATGGAGAGAGTGAACAAGTAAAATAATCTATATTACCCTGGAACAATTCTGAATCCTGTAGGTATTTATGTCACTGTTTCAGTGTGTTCTGGTTTAACTGTCGATATTTAAGCATGGGAGTTAACGTGTGCATATTTGTAACTCTCTGCAGTGCTACTGCCAGGTGGGATTGTACAGATCATATCATGTGCTTTGAATGTGCAATTTTACCTTCTTTTCTAACAATTTAATACAATAAGTGTTAGAAATAAATAACTAATGAAGACAATCAAAGAGCAGCCACACAAATGTGAATTGGTTTTCATGTGACAAGAAAATCATCAGTAAGCAAACAAACCTCCTTCCTGGAGAAGGCCACTGAAATGCATCCAGCAGGACGTCTCTACTAGAAGGTAATAAAAAAGAATATAATATAGCCTTTGACTTAAAACCCCATGAATATTACTTTGCCATTTATTTCCCCTGGGGATCTGATATTCATATTAGTTTAATGTATCTTTTCAGAATACTCTTTGAAAAGTAGAATTTTTTTTTTTTTGGAAATTTATGATTGGAGAATTACTACAGAATTTAGAGGTTACATTTCTTGACAAATCAGAGCTGAATAAAAAAGAACTAAAAATATAAACAAAGGTAATTAAAGAATCATGATAGGGTGAAACTAAACTAAAAACCGCCATAAAGTCCCACATTTTTCCTAATTTATTTACCTATGATCTTGGCACATTTTGTTTTACTTAACATTTGAAAAATACAAATATCTCTTCATATGCAAAAGAGTAAATGTTAAATGAAAAACTGAATTTTATATAGCTCCCTAAATATGAGCCACATGCTTAAGCAGTGAATAAACTTTATGAATCAAATCTTTGACATTAACTACTACAAAAGGCTGGTATCCAGGTGCAATCTCACAGGAAAAAAATTGCACCTGCCTTTATTACAATAAAAAAAAAGAATGGCAAATTCCCTTTAACATCTTAAGGGTGACATTGCTTTAATAGTCAAGCACTAAATACTTTTTTAAATTAGTCATAATGTTAAACTTCAGATTTATAAATGTAAATATTGTATTTATAGCTTTAGTCATAATGTATAATTTCTTTCTTGTTTAAATGTACTTTCTCATTCAAAATTGTATTTATAGTTTGGAAAGAATATGCCTCTTTATTCAGGAGTGATTCAGATTCCCAGATGTTTTCACATAGTTATGAAAGTGGGAAAGTGCTGAATTAACCTGGGCTGCACTATTTCAAGCTTTTTGCTATCAGGTTATAAACTATACCTACAATTCCAAGTCACGAAGTGCCTCTATTTCTAGAAGATAAGTTTCCCGGCTTTGTTATGTCCAAAGGCAGCAGGAAGTCTCATCAGTAGAGGGCGGAATTTTCAAGTACTGCCATTCTTATCCTAGGAGGCATCTCCAGTGGTTGAGCACAAGGCCCGCTTGGGGTTTGCTTTTGCTCTAGCATTTTGTGGAAGGGAGGGAGCTGAGAGAGCTTAGAGGATTCACTAAAACCACTTCTCAGTCTTAGTTGTAGTCGGATGGAGTACTCATAACAGTAACCTCCGATCACCACTATGTGTTGGGAAAAATTAGAATTCAGTCTACTTAGAATCTTGCCAGCTAGGATTTTACTTTGATATTTCAATATAACAGCGAATGTGGATGGAGTCCTGGTTAAAAGAAAATACCTGATTATTACTTTCTGGATTACGAACTAAAATCCTTGTAAAATCAGTGAATGTAGCTCATTGTTAAGAGTCATCATACTTTTACATATCAGGTAAGAATTCTGAAAATTATTTGAGTGTTCTATTCTCTAGCACCAGGTACTAATGTCCCCTACTCAGAAAAGCTCATCTGCATGGATGAAGTCTAGCAGTGCTCAGATATAATGGTTTAACATTGATTTTCTTTTTTTTGTCAAACATATATGTAAATATTTTTATAGCAGTCAGATGTATTTTTGAATAAGGATCACCCTCATTTTTACCCATGTGTTTATCTTTAAAACCAACATTGTAAAGTAGCATGCAGATATGTTTCTTTTGTCTTCATGGATTTTTTTTTTTTACTTTAAAAATAAATTATCATGATTTTTTTAAATTTGTTTTTTATTCTCCAGATATTTTGTGTACACGTGGGTAACCATGTGGGATTATGTGTGTTGGTGTGTAGGAAGAGGTAATTAATTTCTCTCAATTCTATCTCATACTTTAATATCAAATAAAAAAATGAAATGTATAAAGGATCACTTTGTAGGATTAGACATCCTCCTTCTAACTACTTAACTCAGGGGTTTGGGATTCAGAGCTCTTCATGTAACCAAGACCGAAAGTCATTGGAAGACTTTAAAATTAGTATTTTAACGACCACACCCAGAGTCAGGTATGGAAATAAACCTATAGCATGGATTCTTTCTATGCATAATCTCAAAATTTAACTACTCAAATAAGTTTTTAAAAACTAATTTAAAATTTGCCATTGAGGAGAATATCATCTCCATCCTTAATTGTGACTCTTCATTTCAGCTAAAAAACTTTTCCTATACTTTAAAAACAAAATGAAAAACAAATTCCTAGGGAAAGTCATAAACACTGAAATCAGAGATGTGATTCTTGTTAAATATTAGTTTCTCTTTCTGAGGTTATACTCTGTGCATTTGAAACTTTGACGTGAACATCATCTTCTGGATGTTTAGGTTTGCTCAAGGGTTCAGATTCTCTGGTCGTCTTTCTTGCATTTTCCTCCTTCCTTTCCTTTGCAAGCAATCTATAGTTGATAGCATTGCCAATGAGCAGCCACACGCTTGCTGCTACCACAATAGCCCCACAGGAAATGTACATGTACTTATATTCACCAGTTACATCCACCAACATACCTAAGAGACAAAGAACATCTTTTAAGTTGGCATAATAAAACAGTCATGTAATGATAAAAATTCCAAATAAATTATTCCTCAAAGTATATTCCTCTTATTTAAATTAATGGCAAATAAGACTCTAAAAAATAAAAAAAAATTCTAGATTATGACTTCTATATTTGCTTAGTAAAGGTATGTAGATGCACTTATAGCATTATAATACCAGTACATTAAATTTACTAAAAATTATTTCTCCCAGTAAAAATATACAAATAAGACAAATTAGGTATATATGTTTTTGTGTGTGTATACGTTGACACATATATGAGTGAGGTATATTTTTATATCTCTACATATATAGATTATATTTATTTACAGCATACATGTTAGGATCGCTTCATCCTTTTCATACTTCCTTTTTCCTTCAATAGAGAAAAATTACTTTCTTTAGGAAAGATCCAAAGACTTTTACGTGATTCCTAACAGGGTCTAATATTTACTAAGTGCTTCCTCTATGCCCAGCGCTAGCCTAAGCGTTTCATCTGTAATAGCTCACTTGATCCTTACAAGGTGTATTGTGAAGTAATTTGGGCCTGGTTACATAACTAGTTAATGGTAGAATCTAGACTCCTAATGAGGTCTGTCTGGACTCATTCTTAACTACTCTGCAAAATGGCTTCACCTAACCTCTTGTTTAAGTGCCATGTCACTATGAACTAATCCCAGTTTTTTACTTTATCTGAGTCTAAATTATCAAGGGCAAACTCATCAGTAAGACTGTTCCAGAAAACCAAACACTGCATGTTCTCACTCATAAGTGGGTGTTGAACAATGAGAACACATGGACACAGGAAGGGGCTTTGGGGGTAGGGGGATAGGGGAGGAATAGCGGGGAGTAGGGGGATTGGGGAGGGATAGTATTAGGAGAAATGTCTGATGTAGATGATGGGGCGATGGATGCAGCAAACCACCACCATGGCACGTGTATGCCTATGTAAAAAACTTGCATGATCTGCACATGTACCCCAGAGCTTAAAGTATAATAAATAAATCAAAAAACAAGCAAACAAACAAAACAAACTAACCGTTTGTTCCATTTGTTAATCAAGACCATTTAAAATCTAGCCTGGTGCCATTTAATCTGAAGGTTTACTGACTTTTAAAATTTTGTCAGCTTATATTTAGTTTTGTCTGTTGCTCATGCAGATATCTAATTCTTAATAATTATTAATAGTAAAATGTAATATGTACAAATCTATATAAATTATTATATGCATTCCAAGTGATTCTGATGTACACCTTTCAAACCAGTATATTTAGTCAGAATGCAGAGCATTCTCCCTAGAATCTAGTGGTGGCTCAGTATTAACTTTAGCTACTTGTAATATATTATATATTTGAACAAAATTTTCAGTTTTAATCAGGTAGATGGTAGAATGGGTTTATTTAAGAAAGAATGACATATTCGTTAACATAACAAAAATTATGTAATTTTAGTTTTCCTTCCTGAGTCAGATATTTCTATTTCTGCAATGATTGTTATACTTCTTTGTGTGTATGTGTGCATGTGTGTGTACTTTCATCATGCAAATATTGCAAGACCTAACAGAGAGAGCCATTAGTTACTTGAGGCAATTTGCCAGCCTACTGTACACCATAAGGTCAGATCTTAATGGTGACTTCTTGTCATTTGAGACCATTTGAACAACATATCAAAGGAAGAGAATCTCAAATAAGTTGTCTAAATTTAGTAAAGAAACCTCTTCTCCCTGGTAGTTTTGCTTTGTATTTCTTCTGGAACACCATAGGTATAAGAAAGACCACTAAAAATTTCAAGTCTGATACTTCACTTGTTTTTTTTCATTTGATAAATGATTTTTATTTTTATTTATTTATTTTTATTTTACTTTAAGTTCTGGGGTACATGTGCAGATCTTGCAGGATTGTTACATAGGAATACACATGCGATAGTTTGCTGCCTCCATGCTCCATCACCTACATTAGGTATCTCCCCTAATGTTATCCCTCCCCAGTCTCTCCACCCCCTGCTATCTCTCCCCTAGCCCCCAACTCCCCAACAGACCCCAGTGTGTGATGTTCCTCTCCCTGGGTCCATGTGTTCTTATTGTTCAACACCCACTTATGAGAGAGAATATGAGGTGTTCGATTTTCTGTTCTTGTGTCAGTTTGCTGAGAATGATGGTTTCCAGATTCATCCATGTCCCTGCAAAGGACATGAATTCATCCTTTTTTATGGCTGCATAGTATTCCATGGTGTATATGTGCCACATTTTCTTTATCCAGTCTATCTTTGATGAGCATTTGGGTTGGCTCCACATCTTTGCTATTGTAAACAGTGCCACAATGAACTTACATGTGCATGTATCTTTATAATAGATTGATTTATAATCCTTTGGGTATATACCCAGTAATGGGATTGCCGGGTCAAATGGTATTTCTAAGTCCTTGAGGAACTGCCATACTGTCTTCCACAGTGGCTGAACTAATTTACACTCCCACCAACAGTGTAAATAAGTTCCTGTTTCTCCAGCATTTGTTGTCTCCAGACTTTTTAATGATCACCATTCTAAGTGGCGTGAGATGGTATATCAATGTGGTCTGGATTTGCATTTCTCTAATGAACCGGTGATGATGAGCATTTTTTCATATGTTTGTTGCCCTCATAAATGTCTACTTTTCATTGAAAAGTGTATGTTTGCTGGGCGCGGTGGCTCACGCCTGTAATCCCAGCACTTTGGGAGGCCGAGGCGGGTGGATCACGAGGTCAAGAGATTGAGACCATCCTGGTCAACATGGTGAAACCCCGTCTCTACTAAAAATACAAAAAATTAGCTGGGTATGGTGGTGCATGCCTGTAATCCCAGCTACTCAGGAGGCTGAGGCAGGAGAATTGCCTGAACCCAGGAGGTGGAGGTTGCGGTGAGCCGAGATCATGCCATTGCACTCCAGCATGGGTAACAAGAGTGAAACTCCATCTCAAAAAAAAAAAAGAAAGAAAGAAAGAAAAATGTATGTTCATATCTTTCACCCACTTTTTGATGGGATTTTTTTTTCTTATAAATTTGTTTTAGTTATTTGTAGATTCTGGATATCGGTCCTTTGTCAGATGGGTAACCGCAAAAATTTTTTCCCATTCTGTTGGTTGCTGGTTCACTCTAATAGTAATAGTTTCTGTTGCTGTGTGAAGCTCTTTAGTTTAATTAGATCCCATTTGTCTATTTTGGCTTTTGTTGTCATTGCTTTTGCTGTTTTAGTCATGAAGTCCTTGCCTATTCCTATGTCCTGAATGGCATCGCCTAGGTTTTCTTCCAGGGTCTTTATGGTGTTAGGTCTTATGTTTAAATCTTTAATCCATCTCGATTGTTATACTTCTAAATATAAAAGCATTAGGTCTACGGCCCATCAGAGTTAATATCACTTCGGGCTGCCACATCAGCATACTTTCTAAATAATTTAAGAATTTTTTAGCATCAACAAGAAATCAGAGTTCTTTTCCTGAACTAAAGCTTCAATTCTTTCTGAGAGGAGCAGTGAAAGTTCAGTCTGAAAAAAACAAATACAAAATAGAAACCACACACTCCCTGCTTTTCAAAGCTGTCCTGCAACTGTGTAAGAAGTTACAGCAATAACATTCAATCATTCAAAAATATCAACTTGGTACCTACTATGGGCCAGACAGTTTTAGCAATAATCAAATGCTATAGAGGAAAAGCCAATCTAAAAGTCAAGAAGCGTTAGGCGTAGCAGGTGGCAGACATGGAATGAAAAAATGGATATATAATGGCTTCAGTCTGACAGTTTCAACAACAGGTCTAAAATCAATTACTGCCATTTACTACCAGTGGCACAAGGCTTGGCAATGTTAACACAATAGGCATGAAAAAATATTGAAACTTAAAAAAAATATTAATGCACATGTCTGCTCAGGTGGGAGTGGCCAAATAAGATTCCTTTATTTCAATTCTTAGAATCTATCCCCACTATGTATTTGGACTTGATTCTGTTTTCATCCCATCATGCATGGTGACATACAAACTTCTCTGCTGACACTACAAATTGTGTGGATAATGAATAGGTTCCAAAAACTCATTTGATCAAACTAGTTCTGTATGAAAAGAAGAACCAATTGTGCTTATCTTATGTAACAAAATCAACTGGCTGATAAACAATTAGACGTACTGGCTTTCAGTCTTTTTTGACAATTGTTTTGATGTCATGGTATATTTATATTGAGAGACATATCATCTAAAACGCCTGTGCTAGATACCACAGGACAGCCCTGGTGGACAGGGAAAGACAACAAATACACCACCTAGGTCTTAGAGCCAACTTTGTTGTGCACCTAAGTGAAAAAAAATTCAGAGATAAAAGGTCAATGATAGCATTAAGATGAACAAATTAAACATTAAACATGAATTTTCACACTTTTGGAATGGTTCCTTGATGTCATGCAGAAAACAGATTAAAAACTGACTAAATACATGGAAAAATTTACATTTAGCCTAGCAGTAACTCTGACCATGAGAGACTAGGCCAAGAGTCTAAGTGAATACTTAAGTCCGGTATTAACCAAAACAATATACACTTGTTGCTGGCAAAGACTAGTCTACAAACAGAATATAGTATTTATAACATTTAAGGTCTAAGACTAAACAAAATTTTAGCTTAAAAATGCTCTTACGCATGTCTTTAAACCATAGTTCAGATACGAGAATTTACTTCTAAAAGCATTCGCCACTGTAACACAGAAGGAAATGATAAAAGAACTGCAAGAAACTCCAACCAAAATCTAATGCTCTGTGATGACTATTTTATCTCTCTCTCGCCCTTTTTTAAATATCATACCAACTTCTCAATTTGTGAGGGTGTTCTTTGGTCATGCCCTAAATGTGTACTGTGTCTTTTTACTGAATAATTTAGCATAGACACTTTTATAGGCATCTTTGAAAATATTTCAGATCTTAAAATCTGAAGGTAATCTTTTCAATTTATAAATATGGAACATAAGTATATCTGGCCCCCAAAAAACTGTGAATCGATTTTTGTTCACCCCTGTCTTTCTCTATATGGCATATATATGTCAATATATTCATATCAGTGATATTATGAATGTATTTCCTCATGTAACAAGTTCCAACTTAATATATTCAATGAACTCAATTAAAAAATAGATTCTGACCTTTTTAGGGACTATTTTACATTTTTGACACATTTCCATGTCAAAAGATGAAAGATCTGTTCACCAATGATAAAGATAAAATAGCGTTTTTTTCTGTTATATTTTTAAGAGACCCAAACAACTAAAGTAGATAAATATTTTGAAGATTACTCTACTAATTGTCAGTTTAAAATAAGTTCTAAGTTCATCGGTCCAGGCTTTGAAACAAATTTAGGTCTAAAATCGACTAATTATGAAATTTTAAAGTTTATAATAAAACCTAAAATTAACATGTCCATATTTCTTCAGGCTATTAGTATTATTATAAAACACATTTAAATAGCTGTACATAGAGTCTCAGTTAATGGATATTAATGTTATGCTTTATATTTTCCTTGATGAAAAACGTTCTTACCGGCAAGAGGAGGGCCAAGAAGAACTGGGCCACACTCCACAATTGTGACAAGTCCCACAGCACTGGAAAATCTTGGTGCACCCACGAGGTCCATGAGAGTTTCAAAGAGGACACTGCTAACACTCCCAAATCCAAGGCCAAAAAATACAGCATATAATATCAGGCTTGTGTAGTCCTGTGCCAGCGGGCACAAGAGATGACACACTCCATTGAACATGATTGCAAAACTGAAGAAGTACTGAATTCGAGGTCGAATATATTTGGAGTTTGCAATTAATCCTACAGAAGGCCTAGCAAACATATCAACAAAAGCCATAATAGAGAGCAGAAAAGCTGCAGAATACTCATCGATTCCCTGGTCTTTAGCATATGGAGCCAAGAATATAATGGGGGCAAAAAAACCTAGGAACATAATGACATTTCCAGACAGATATATCAGAAATCCTCTATGCTTAAAAAGGGAGAAATCTAAATACTTATTAACTTTTTCCCAAGTTGATTTCTGTGTTTTGATTTTCTTCAGGCCTGAATCATCTTCTCTTATGCCAGTGTTATTTTTAGACTTAGAAGTGGTTTGACTGGGTCCAAGGGGTCTCATGAGAGACCCAGCCACACAGGCATTCAAAAGTAGACCTCCCAAAATCAAGAAGCTTCCCTTCCAGCCAAAAGTATTAAAAAGGTACTGATTGAAAGGAGCCAATGAACTTAAGAAAACAGGACTTCCTGCCATGGCCAGTCCATTTGCCATGGGTCGTTTCCTATAGAAGTATTTGCCAATTATTGTTAAGGCCGGTTGCAGGTTGAAGGCTAAACCTAAACCTAAAAAAAAAAAAAAAAAAAAAGTGAGAGGAAACACAAACACATTATGACACTCACAAAATAAATTACTCCAGGCAGAATTAAAAATGGAATATCAGATTGTACATTTTGATTACAATAAATGTAATTGCACAAAAACAAAAAAGTTTTTATAACTGAACATTTGAAATGACACTTTCATATTCCTTTAATTTTAAAGCACAGAAATGAAGCTAAGAAATTCTACTGATAGATCAACAATCATACAATAGATTGAAACCAGGACAAAATTATTAGTTCTCAATTAAAATCATTTAATTCCACAGATCCTTTCCTTTTAACACATGCTTATACACACAAATATGGAACAGATTTCTTCCTTGTGAGTAAGAGGGCAATATAAAAAGGTGAATATTTTTCTTTTAGAGTTAAAGAAGTATAAACAGACTAAAAAGGTAACAATTTGTAACAATCTTATGTCTCCCCACAAACATTTATTTCAATATTATGTAAATAACAAAAAGAATAATGAATGTATGCCATTAATTTCATGCTCTACATCCCTCACATTCCACATTTAATGTATATAGATGAACATGCCTATTAAGTAAAAAGGATTTTTTGTTTGAAACATAGTTTCAATTCAGGGATTAACACTGATTGTTTATATGAGCCAAAGGCCCCATTATCTAGGGAGCTCCTTGGCAGTGTTGCGTATCACCTTTGGAAAATGAATTACCTGTTCTAGCTCACCAAGGTGCTACTGAGCGATTGTAATAAATAAGGTCCTTTAAACAGTACATTGATTTACATAAAATTTGATTTATATAAAATATCTCCTATTTCCCCTTAAACTAGGCATTACTCTATATTTATTTTAGGGACTAGAGAGTTAAGAGTTCTTCTATATTTACTGATTTATCTAAATTGAAACAGTTCTGCAAAGTGGTTAAGTATTCTAGTTGTGGAATACACAGGGCTGTGTACAAATACTCCAACCCTTTAATATAAACATTTTCTATAAAAAAGAGGACCCCTAAAAGCTGACAGGAAAGAACATGAACATACTTTGGAGGGTAACAGGACACATGTTCTCTAACTCTACTTCAGCCATATCTGTGAGATATGCAGAATAAGTGTAATTAAATCCAATTTATAAATAACAAAACTGACCAGCCTATGGTCAAGTAGCTTGTAAGTGGAAGAACACAAATTAAAATCCAGGTGTTAGGTTTCAAAGCTTAAGGACTTTTATGTTATTGCATTTTCCCCATTCTGTCGCCTGGAACTTTTGCCTTCAAATGTTAATCCACATTTTGATTTGGAAATAGTTGCCGTCTCTTTCTCATTCTGGCATGGTAAAATGAATGTAGGCTTGAAATCAATAGATATGATCTGCTCCAAATAAGTACCTATTTTGTATTACTGGGCAAAACACTTAGACTTCCTGAACTCTAATTTACCTAACAAAACAGACAGATTTTGCCAAAAAAAGTAAGTTCTAGAACTGTAAGGTGTTATATAAATGGCATTGTGATTACTATTATTTGCAAACATTTATTTATGAACAGTAAAATTCTGGGCACTCTGTAAAGTACTATATATTCATTTTTTACATTAATCATCCTAATAACTCATTTTAAAAAGAGCTATTATTTATCTCATTTTACAGACAAAGAAACTTAGGTATAAGGAGTTTAACGTACCCATGATTACACAGATAATATGTGCCAAGGCAAGTTTAAATGCTAGATCTGTCTACTTTTGGAAACCAAAGTCAAAGTATTTTCTGATTTAAAGTAAATCCCTCATAGATAGACTTAATAATTGACTTTGGGGGCATCAAAATATTTAAGAGCCAAAGGAATAAAATTATAAGTTAGAATAGCAATAATGCCAGTGATATTTGTAGTGCAGGGAATAACAAAATCATCTTTTCCCTAATCATCTATTTGTAGGCCCATTCCGACTTATACAGTCAAATGTAGTAGTCAGTATCTCCATACAAAGGAAAAGGCACTCTCTCCACTATGACAATGCTTGGTATGAGAGGGTTTTCATTTACAAGATTAAATGTATTTTGCCATATCAAAAAAGGAGAGAGATGTGGATAGATTGTAAAGAGAAAAATTTTAACATCACTATTACTGTAAGCTTCAATACATTTTTTTTCATCAAATGATACATGAGTGTAAGATTACAGGAGTATAAATATTTTTGCCTTTTTATCTCTGGGCAGAAAGGCAAGATTCAGTCTCTTTACATATTGAAGTTTAATTTTTCCTAAGATGTTGAATATAAATTTTTAATGCAATTTATTATTTAAACTAATAAAAATAGTACTTTCCAAGTGTACATGTTATGGTCAGTTAGAATCAATAGATATGTACATGAGAAACAACTGTAATCAAGTGACAGTAGGTCATTTGAAATATTTGTGTTAGAGGAAAATAACACAAAAGCTTGGCTCACCAAGCTTTTAAACAGGATCATTTGAGTAAGAAAAAGAAGAAACAGGGTTAATGAACTTTACCACTAATCAGAACAAGCAAAAATAATTTTATTGTTGAAGCTAAATCAGTGCATCCAGAAAATATCTCGTTGGCCCTGTTTTAATATACTATGATTGGAAAGTCAGATATTGGAAATGGAAATAAGTCATGAAAATAAGTTTTATAGTAATGAAAGTATTTATTTATATCAAAAAGTCTGGGTCCGACAACATTATCTCCGTTGAGGAGTAAAAAGCATAAAAGGCCAAAAAGAAAAAAAAAAAACTAAAGTTGTTTTCTTTTTGAATTTGTATGATAACATGTAACTTGTCTGATAACATTTTTTTTCATTTTTTAAAAAAATGAAATGTTTGGCTATTATATAGCTTGAATTTCAATGTACTAGATGAAAATACTTTAAAACAGCATTGTTCATAAAAAAGTAAATTAAAAGAAAATGAGAATTTTCTGTTGGTCATTCTTTTCATAGGGCTTTGAAAATAGCAGAAGAGTTAAGAATAAGCTGAAGACCAAACAATTTACCTGTAATGAATCCCATAGTGATGTACAGCTGCACCACACTGCTACTGAAGGAGGCCAACACCATTCCAAGACAGCATAATAAGCCTCCTGCTATCACCACCGGGCGGCTGCCGTATTTATTCACCAAAACACTACTTATGGGGCCTACAGCAGAGAGGAGATTAAGAAATATTCAGTTACTGGGTCATTTATTTGTTCATCTTTAACATCCAATCATTTGGAAAGGTGAGGAAGTACATTTTAATGGTCAGAGGAGAAATATTAGTTCACATGAAATATAATGAGAACTTTTCAATACTTCACAAATGATCAGTTTGGCAGGTTCTTTTCAGTCATATGAAAGAAGCCCATGAAATAATAAATTAGAAATGTTTAACATATATTTATTTATAACCATAATCATTCAAATCTTGATGGAAAAGTTTTACAATAAAACATAGCTAAAATATCTAAAATATCTTAACAAATGCAGGTAAATTTATGTAACAAAAATCTATGATTACATAAATGACTGTTCTGTTAAAATTTTATTTTTGAGAATAATGCATCTTAGAATAATGTGCCATTTATTAGGGCTGAACATTTTTTAAAATTATCTTCAGCAGTGATTTTTCTTCAATACCATAATTTGTTGATTCTAAGACACCTATTGTTTTCACATCCTATCATATTAGCAATAGGGGTGTCTTACATATAATGACTTCTTCCAATCTATGTTCATCAAGAGGAAGTCATAGGTAGTAATGTTGTTATCATGGCCTATGCATGTCTGAATTTGGTTGTTATTTCCTGTGGCTTGATTGGACAATACTTAATCACATTTCAATAGAACCTTTGAGGAGCATTTGAAAAATGAATATAAATATGAATCCTGATTTTTGCCTGAGAAATCTTCTGTTGACAAATTCTAGTAAGGTAGAGTAAGTAGCAGCATCAAAACTTACAGATTGGGTGCAGCTGTTTGGATGAAATTACCAGAAAAAAAATGGTGGATCTCTCTGTTAATATACATTGCACACTGACAAAGAGAATAATCTTAGGTGTGAAACGCGAATGTTGAAAACTCAGACTCCAAAGTAGTTTAGAAGAGTCAGATAGTGAATGGGAAGAACATGTAGGAATACCTTACCAATTTTTTAATGTATATATCCAATGTACATCTGTGTGTGTATATATATATAAAATATCCAGAACTGATTAAAATTATTAAAATAATCTGCATTTAAGTGTAAAAAAGTTCTTTCGGTAGTTATAAAAGCTCTAAATGTTAAGAAAGTGTTGTTTTACTTCAGTGACAGCACTATTTTCTTTCCTGGTATACTATAAAATAACAGTGCAACTTAACAATTAAGACTCTTGGACTCAATGAAATTCCATAGCATTTTATGGGACTTGTCAATGCATAAATGACTTGCTTTGACAAATCATTCTTAACTTACAATTGTATTTCATCTGAAACTAGGAATACTATTTGGAGGACATAAATGCTATATTAGGTCAGAATTTTCAATTCAATATTTGGCCTACAAAACATAGTAATTTTTTAGCTAATACTATGGCACTAAGAATTTCCAAGAGTATTGTATTTAAGAATTTTTACATGGATCACATATAAAATAGATTGAGATTCATTTATCAATGCACCCATATCCTTTTACACAAATATAATTATTATTTTTAACCTGCAAACAAAATTTTGAAATTAAACCTTAGTGCCTAATAGTATTTATTACTCCATAATATCTTTTGAAAGAATATTGGTAATAACACAAAATTTTAGAAAGATAACTTAAACACAGAATACAAAAGCTTGCATTTATAACAGCAGCAACCTAAAACTTTGAAAAGGCGACATGAAAGCTTTTATGAAAGCTCCATAAAAACGACAGGATTTAGAGGGAAGAAATCAAAGAAAATTGTGCAAGTTGTATAAAAAGAATATAATTTTGTCTCTAACATGGTGAAGTTTACCTGCAGAGCTGAAGAAAATAAATTATACATGCAGAGAATATATATATAACACATATAAGACATATGTCAGAGACATTGCAGATGAGATTCCAGAGAAACTCGATGAAGCAAATATTGCAAAAAAATGAGTCACAAATTTTTTGGTTTCCCAGTGCATATAACAGTTATGTTCACCCTTTACACACTATAGTCTATTAAGTGTGCATAGAATTATATCTAAAAAGCAATGTGCATAACTTAATTAAAAATACTTTATTGCTAAAAAATGTTAATGATCATCTGAGCCTTCATTGATTCACAGTCTTTTTGTTTGTCTTGACTGTTGATGGCTGCTGACTGATCAGGGTGGTGGTTGCTAAAGGCTGGAGTAGCTGTGGCAATCTTTTTGTTGTTGTTGAGACAGGGTCTTGCTCTGTCACTCAGGCTGGAGTGCAGTGAATGCAGAGCGCCTCATACATAGCTCACTGAAGCCTTGACCCCCTAGGCTCAAGATCCTCCCAACTAAGCCTCCCTAGTAGCTGGAACCACAGGTGTGTGCCACCATGCCTGACTACTCTTTTATATATTTTTTTTTGGTAGAGATGGGGTATTGCTGTGTTGCACAGGCTGGTCTTGAATTCCTGGGTTCAAGAGATACTCTTACCTCAGCCTCCCCAAATGCTGGGATTATAGGTGTGAGCCATGGCACCGGGCTGGCAACTGCTTAAAATAAGACAAGTTTGCTGCATCAGTTGACTCTTCCTTTCATGCAAGATTTACTTGTAGCATGTGATGTCATTTGAAAGCATTTTACCCACAGTAGAACTTCTTTCAAAATTGGAGTCAATTCTCTCAAACCTTGCCACTGCTTTATCAACTAAGTTTATGCAATATTCTAAATCTCTTATAGTTATACCAACAATGTTTACAGCATTTTCATCAGGAGTAAATTATATTTCAAGAAACCACTTTCTTGGTTCATCCATAAGAAGCAACTCTTCCTTACTTCAAGTTTTATCATAAGATTGCAGCAATCTAGTCACCTCTTCAGTCTCCACTTCTAATTCTAGCTCTCGTGCTATTTCCACCACATCTGTAGTTACTTACTTCACTGAAGTCTTGAACCTCTTAACGCTATTCATGAGGGTTGAAATTAACTTCTTCCAAACTGTTAATGTTGGTATTTTGATCTCCACCCATAAATCATGAATGATCGTAATGTTATGTAGAATGGAAATCCTTTCCAAAAGGTTTTCCATCTCCTTTTCCCTAGATCCATCAGAGGAATCACTATGTATGGCAGCTGCGAGCTTACAAAATGTACTTAAATTTTAAGAATTGAAAGTTGAAATGACTCCTGGATCCATGAGCTGCAGAATGAATGTTGTATTAGCAGGCATAAAAACATTAACCTCATTATACATCTCTATCAGAGCTCTTGGGTGACACAGGTGCATTGTCAGTAAGCAGTGCTATTTTGAAAGGAATTTTTTTCTTAGCAGCAGGTCTCAACAGTGGGCTTAAAATATTCAGCAAACTATGCTGTAAACAATTGTACTATTATACAGGTTTTGCTATACCATTTATAAAACACAGGTAGAGCAGATTTGGCATAATTATTAAGGGTCCCAGAATTTTTAGAATAGTAAATGAGCTTTGCTTCAACTTAAAGTCACCAGCTTCACTGGCCCCTAAAAAGAGAGTCAGCTTATCCTTTGGAGATTTGAAGACAGGCATTGACTTCTGCTCTCCACCTATAAAATACCTAGATGGCATCTACTTCCAATAGAAGGCTATTCCATCAACACTGACAATGTGTTGTTTAGTGTAGGCACCTTCACCAATGATCTTAGCTAGATCTTCAGGATAGCCTACTGCAGTTCCTAATCAGCATTTGTTGCTTCACCTTTTACTTTTATGTTAGCAAGATGGCTTACTTCCTTAAACTTCATAAACCAACATTTACAAGCTTCAAGGTTTTCTTCTGTAGGTTCTTCACCTTCAATAGAATTGAAGACAGTTAGGGCCCTGCTCTGGATTAGGCTTTGGATTAGGGAATGTTGTGGCTGGCTGATCTTGTATTCAAACTTCTAAAATGCTCTTCACTTTTCCTTTGCATTCACAACTTGGCTAATTTTAGTGCGAGAGACCTAGCTTTCAGCCTTTCCGTGCTTTCAGCACCTTTCTCATTAAGCTGAATCATTTCTAGCTTTTGATTTAACATTAGGGACTTGTGACTCTTCCTTTCACTTGAACACTTAGAGGCCATTGTAGGTTTATTAAATGGCCTAATTTCAATATTGTTGTATCTCGGACAATAGAGAGACCCTAGGAGATGGGGAGAGAGAGCAAAACAGCTGGTCTAAGGAGCAGGGAGAACACACACAGCATTAAGCCCACCATCTTTTCTGAGACAGAGGCACAGTTCATGACACCCAAAACAATTATAATAGCAAGATCAAAGATAACCACAACAGATATAATAATAATAAAGTTTGGAATACTGTGAGAATTACCAAATGTGACACGAGATACAAAGTGAGCACATGCTATTGAGAAAAATGATGCCAACAGAGTTTCTGAAGGTAGGGTTGCCACAAACCTTCAATTTGTAATTAATGCAATATTTGCTAAGTGCTATAAAGTGAAGGGCAACAAGTGGAAGTATATATGTATTTTAGTTTCTCTATTTTTTACCTCTAAATGATAAAAAAGCAGTATAATTGTCATTTGTTAGTGTTGGCAAATATTTTTGATAAACTTCTCAGAAATACATAAGTTTATCGACTAGAAATAATATTTTTTGTAAATGAGATGGTTTCCAATTTTCTGCTTTTCACAATATTGAGGGAAGATTCAATTGAATTGTCAGCCCACAGATCATTTCAAATAATTGTTGATAATAAATCATTATGTGATTTTGCCAAGTTCAAATGATTGGCTAATACTGAAAATAAAATACTTTCCACTGTCATCCACTTTATCATGTGAACAAGTTACTCAACATGTACATCAATTAAAAACCAAGCAAAACCAAGAAAGAAATGAAACTAAAACCTGTATCTGCTCAGCTAGCACTAAGAAATATTCATCTATACCTACACAGGATGCCTGTTCAATTCATTAAAAGGCACATTTCCTTGGGAGGCTGAGGCAGAATTGCTTGAACCTGCTACGTGGAGGTTGCAGTGAGCCAAGAGATGGAGGTTGCTGTGAGCCAAGATTGCTCCGCTGCTCTCCAGCCTGGCGACAGAATAAGACTCCATCACCTGCCTCAAAAAGGCATGTTTCTATTCAATGTTTACATTTTATTTAGTAATTATCTTATTTTGATTGAATCTGCTATAACAATATAATAGAATATTTTAACTGCTTATGATCCCAGAAAAATTTTTTTAAATTAGATATATGTGCAATGTTTTTGCAAATAAAAATAAAAGGGATTAAAAATACTTAAACCCATGAAAATAACTTGCAGAAATGTAATGAAAATATAAATTAAAATATAGATTGAATACAGAATTTAGCATTTGCTGTTCTATGATCATTCATTCATTTTCAAATGATTGATACTGAGCATCAGTTTTTTTTGTTTTTTTTTTTTTTTTTGAGAAAGATGTGGCCTTATTATGTTGCCCAGCTTGCAGTACAGTGGCTATTCATATGCACTATCATTGTACACTGCAGCCTCAAACTCTGGGCCTCAAGTGATCCTCCCACCTCAGCCTCCTGAGGAGCTAGGACTACAGCCTTGCTCTACTTAACCTGACTAATTTTGATATTGAGATTCCATTGTTGTTTCAGAAAGAAGTTACTGTTTCTATTCTTATAAAAAATTTGTAGCAGAAGGAAAATTCAAAGACATTTTTAGGACTGTTTTAGTTCTGGGAATGATTGTTTTATGGTGAATATGCCCCTTATGGGCAGTTTGCAGTCAGTGGATAATTTTAGAGATACAAATAAATAATATATAAGCAACAACACAGCTTTTCAAAATTTTATAAGACATTTCATTTAATTCAAAATGTGTTACAACTATATAAATAGTATAATGAAAGAAATGTAATTATGAATTTATCTTAATACATTCCATTTGGATATTCAAGCTAGAATGAAACAATTCAATGAGAAAGCTTCTCATGAAGAGTTTCAAGAGACTGTATAAAAAGAAGGGCTCCATGCTCATCCCATTGCATTCTGGCTTATGATATGAAAATTGCAAAAAATTTCTCAAATAGCAGGTGAAAAACAGAACAACTTTGACTCCAGAAACAGAGCAAATTCATATGAAACAGTGAATGACAAAGACCTTCTCCATTTGTTTTTCTTGAGTCGGATTATATTAGGGAACAATTCAGCCATATCTTAAGTATACCACTCATTCTATATGGTGGTATCCTGATGAAGGCTCAAAGAAAGATGGAAACCCCTTAATACAGGGGTATAATGAGTATAATCATATATAACATTGCATAAACACAATGTACTACTTATTTCTCCCATAAAATGACCATGTTTTGGACTTCTCTTTGAGTAAATATTGGAACGATGACCAAATAGCATGATAATGCTCTGAATTTGTGTTTAGAGGCTTGCAACAAAGGGAACAAATAGATAAATATGTGAGAACAAATGGGTATCCATGTCAAGAGTTTCCTTGGGCATTTTGGCATGGTCATTTCCAAGGAATTATGCCCAGGCCTCAGGCATTTACTTCTGTTTCTTGCCAAGAATGTGTGTGGTTCACATGAAATGGCTACTGTTTAAGTTGATGTTGATTGATTTTCACATGTACTCATGTACATATTTTTAGAAAGCAATCTATGCTACAAATAAAACTATGTGCTACAATTTTGGTATCATTGTGATTAGTTAGAAATAAAAATCCAGTAAAATTTACAGAAGCCAAACGAAGGAAACAGTAATAAAAGAGCTGAACAAATAGATTCAGATGTAAAAGGGAGTCTATGGTAAATCACTGTTTTCTACTCTTTTTATATAACCGATTACTAGAGATTTATATAAATGCATTGAGATTTTATATGTGCCATTACCAATAATATAGCATTTATCTAACTTAAGTAGTCAATTTATCAATCCAAATATTGGAAAAGTTAGAAACCTAACCATCAGACTTTGAGAGAACACAAATGCTTCTAAAATAGAAGACGAAAAAGAAATATAAATCTTATCAACCAAGTATTTAACAATAAATAGTTCCATGTTCCTAGGAATGATTCTGATTGAGTAAAGCTGCACTGAATCCTAATGGATGTGGGGATCAAAAAGCTTTCAAATATTCTACCTGTAAACACAAGTACATTTTACAGTAACTTCTTCAATTAAATATAATATTGTCAAGACATGATTTTTTTAAATATTGAAAGTATTTGAGAACTAGTTGTTTAAAAAATACATGTGGTTTAACATTTAACAGAATAATCCCAAGTACAATGTTACAATGTATTTCACTAATAATAATGAAACCATTAACCAATCTGCTCCTTGCTTCATGTCTTTTTATTACAGTAGTCCCCCTTACCCAAGGTTTCACTTTCAGTGTTTCAGTTACATTTGGTCAACAAAGGTCTGAAAATGTTAAATGGAAAATTCCAGAAATAAATAATTCATATGTTTTAAATTGTGCACTGTTCTGAGTAGCATGATAAAATCTCGTGTTGTCCTGCTTCAACTTGCTTGGGATGTGAATCTTTCCTTTGCCCTGTGTATTCATGCTGTATATATTACCTGCCCTTTAGTTACTTGGTAGCCCTCTTGGTTATCAGGTTAACAGATTGTAAGAAGAAAAAAAGTGAGTACAGCAGTGTAAGATATTTAGAGAATGAGAGACCACATTCACAAAACTTTTATTATAGTATATTACTGTTCTATTTTATTATGAGTTGTTGTTAATCTCTTCTTGTGCCTATTTTAAGGGCATATAGCATAGAGTATTATCTGTGATTTCAGGCCACCACTAAGGGTCTTGGAGCATATCTCCCACAGATAAGAAGAGATTACTGTATATGCAAATGTGGGTTTACTATGAAATGCAGCTTAATCTCCAGAGCCCTACACTTTTATACGTCACTTCCAAGGACCTGGGAACACTTAGTGATGTGTTCACATGGTCATAGGCTTAATACAATTTGAAAGGTAAGATATATTCATATTTTTTTTTCTCAAACAGTTTCTCTCTAATGGTATACTCTTTAGAGGCAACAAAATCTAGATTTACTCCTGGAAATGTCAATGCTTTTTGTCTGCACTCTACATAAAAGTCTCAAGTTTAGATTTACTTTACTTTCACAAGGCCAAGTTTGAATTGTTTTGTTCTTGGAATAATGGGGTATAGTTTCTGTGTATTTCTCAGATACTAAGATCTATGATAGACTTTTAAATTAATGTGATCCACAAAACTGGGAGAATTCCAGGGTGCTCACAAGAAACATATTTATTTTCTCTATGGCCATGAAGATCAGAGGTCATCTATTTTTGCGCATGTCACTGATGCCTCAAAATTCACTGAGTCATAAATATTGTTCAATTCATGCCCTGAAATAAAATTTGCTTTGGTTCTTGTATTGCCGATTCACTGATAGACATCACTATCCATTCAATTAAGCCTGAAAGCTAGACGTCATCTTAGATGACTACTTGTGGCTTCACATTTGACATCAAATTAATTACAAAGTACTGACAAGCCTAGTTTCTAAATATACTTTGAAGACAGTTCTTTCTTTTCCCCTTGTTGCTGTTTCCTTACTTGAAGTTCATCCCACCTTTTACTGGGCACAAAGTGATATCCAAGAGTGATCTTTCAAAAGGCATATTATTGATCATGGTTCTCCTTTTTAAAACCCATAATTGACTATTAGCTTCAGAAAAAAGACTAAATACTTTAAAATAGGACATGGTCCATTCATCATGTGACCTGTCTTCAACTTCACAACTTTTCACTTCATGCTTTCCATTCTTTTATGATCTATTTCCTTTGTGAATATTGTTCATGTTCTTATAAATATTGAGTACCTACTATGTTTTAGACATAGTTCTAGGCATTGATGATGCAGAATGAACAAAAGATAACTAACCTTCCTAGTCTTCTAGTGCTTTCATTGTAATTCTAATGAATATGCCATTTTTGCAGGCATAGAAAATGTCTGTAAAAATTTCAAAATTCATCTTAAACATAACCTCTGTGTACGCCTTCTAAACATTCCAGGAAAAATATCTGCTTCTTTATTTGTGCATGTGTCATAATTGCCACAGTACTACATTATGGCATGTTACACTGATTCTGACACTTCTGTCTCCTTAAATAGAATGTGAATTATTTTGAGTCATTCATTTTGTGTTTGGTGACCAACCCATTGAATTTCTACTTCAGTACCTATGTATAGGGTTTCTTCTATTATTATATTTGTTGATTTAAATCTTAACTTGAAATTGTACTACTTTTGTATCAATTCATAGGGTAATTAACCATCATCCCCGTTGTCATTATTATCATTGTAGTGGATACTGTGATTGATTCTGCAACATCTATTCCCAACATGGATGAAAAGTTTAGGACTCTACGCCAGTGACAATGACCTTATTCTTCTGCTAATACTTTATGGGAATGGTTAGACCTAAGCTAGTTTGAGTGAATGAAATGGGAGAGAAGACTTGGTTAGGGCTTTGAGGGTAAAGAAGACAAATTGTTTTTGTTTTTGTTTTCTTCAGATATGAAAAAGAGAGCATATTGCCTGATTGCTCCTGGCAACCATTTTATAATCATAAAGAGAAGCAGTCTAAGGATGAAGCTGATGAGGGAGATGAGGGAAGAGGTGTAAATGCCTGGTTTTTGATGACATCATTAAACTCCAGAATCTACTAACCTTAGGGTCTACGCTGCCTCTCAATTCATATGAGGGGAGGCTGTCATAATGAAGCAGGAAAGTTGCCCTGATCCCTTTGTTAGGGGCATCTAGAATACACAGGCACTGGATGTAGCCTGCCACTTCAGCACTGGCAGGGGCAAACTCCACTCACTTGGCCCCATTACATCTCACTCCTCACAGGAGGGAGTGCACAGGTCTGTGGGTACAGGAGGTGGGGCAAGCGCTTTTGGGCATCGGCCAGACAGAGCTCCATACAGGGCCCTGCATCAGTGTCTAGGGGGTGCCTGCTATCCCCAAAGCCCCAGAGGGCATGTGTTACAGTCAGCACTCTTTTAACTTTTGCTGTCCATAGACGGCTTATGTGTTCATAGCTCAGTGGGCCCTCTACCTTTTTGCATGAGGTGGTTGTTCTCTGCCAGCAAGGGCAGAGGGTCCTTGTGATAGCCTTTAGCATCTGCAGCTGTGGCACCTGAGCTCTTGTTTGGCATCCAAAAAATATCAGGTGGCACAAATGAATTGAGGAGTGGTAAATATGGAGGATTTTATTGGCGATGAAAGTGGCTGTCAGCAGAAAGAGGAGATGGAAAGGGGACGGAGCTGGAAAATAACCTTCCCCCAGAGTTCAGCCTTCCACGCTGGACTTCTCTCTGAAGCTACATTGCCAAGCTGTCCCTCTGAATGAAATCAAGCTGCTTCACCCTGACGTCCAACAATAGTTTCCGATGTCCAGCTGCTTATCCTCTTCTCTGCCAGTGGAGCCTGGGGTTTTTAATAGGCACAAAATGGGGGAGCCAATGGCAGGGGGTGGGGGGCGTCACGGGTGGTTTTGGAAAAGGCAACATTTGAGTAGGAAGAAAGGAATATATGCTCTCACTTTGGGGTGCTCTCACTTTCCAGGCTTGAGGGTGGGGCACTCACCAGGGGACCCGCCCTCTTCTGCCCAAAATTTCCCTGCCTCCTGTCCCTATGAATAATCTTACACAAAATGATATATGTGCATTTTGTTTAAACTGAATCTTTTTTTTCTGTTCCTCATATAGAAAATATTCTAACACTAACTTTTGAACAGTGATGTTCAGTGAATTACAAGTATTCCACTAAGTGACTTTCATTCATTATTTCATTTTTTTTCACTAAGGCTGTGATGTTAACAGTTGTACTCATATTCCACAGATTTGGAAATGGAAGCTTGTAAAAGTTAAGTTCTTGTGACTGCACAAATTACAGAGCCAGGCTTTTAATATAAGTCTTTTTAATTGCAAATCCTATGTGCTTAAGATTGTGGTAAGTTCAGTATAAAAATTCCTCATTTTCAAAATTAAAAATTGTACATAATTGGAAAATCACTGTATCAATTGTACACATTTAAATGTAATAGCTGGATGTAGTGGCTTCTAAAAATAGTTTGTTTAATAAAAAATGGTTAAAGTCTTTTACTTGAAAATTGATTTAGACAACTTTTACAACAAAACAAGTGAAAAAATTTATTCATCTTTACTCGCCACATATTTACTAAGCATCTTTTAGGCTATGTGCAGGGATTATGATGAACAAGATAGTTATGATGCCTGCCTTTAAAGAGTTTATATTTTAAAGGGTTTGTATAAATGCTAAATATGCAAAGCATGTCATGTAAGATTATGATGTTGTATCCTTTGCTTTAGAGATGACAAATTATCGGAATAAATTTTAAATGCAAAGACATTTAAGTGATCTTTTGTTAATATAACTTTTACCAGTATTTTTTTAAGTCTAAAAATATTAATGTAGAAAGACTATGTTTCAATTTAAAGGCAAATAATTTACAAAGGTTGCCCTTTGTTCTGACTTCTCAGTAATTATTCTAGCCTCTTTCTTTAGTGTCAATGTCCTGAATTTCTCTTTTTACCATAGCATGGGCAATTAGTGAAACAGCATGATGAGTCCTTCTTGAGTAACTGGTATTCATATGTATTTCTTCTGTGGTACCTCAAGCATTGCTTCTCTGGCAGCCTAGCATTATACATATTAAATTCTGAAAAAGTGGTTCCTTCCTTTTCAGAATCATTTCTGTACACTGAATCATCTAATTTTTTTGACAATTTACAGACGCATGAGATTTCTTGCAGGAAGGAAGATCCTTTATTAAACATCCAATAATGTAGCCCTAGTAACAAAGCAAAACTAAAATGTGAAATTATGAAGAAAATTAACTGTGCATGGATTTATAGAGGGAGGAAAAACATGCTGAAGGAAAACAGAATCTTCAAAATATATTGATTGACAAAGATATTGATAAAGACGTAGCTCAAGAATGTCATTCATTCCCCATCCTTACTCTCAGTATATCCTAAAAGATCTCTAGAGAAATTCATATTGATAAAAGTGTTTCTCTTCTTTGGGTTTATAACAACCCATTTAAATCAGGACCATTCTCTACAGATGCCTGATGTTTTAAATCTCTCCATACATTTTCATCAACTTTCATTAGGATTATTTTTCCTTGCCCTTAATTTCTCCTTAAACTGCAGAACACTTTTCTCACTTACATTATGATTTCTCACTTTCCTCCCAGGTTGACATTTAGGGATATTGTAGAGTGTTACAGGTAGTTAAGCATGAGCAGGGAAAGAGAGGGCTTTCCTCTCATATCCACTAGGAATATTAGGTGGTGGTTTGACAATTATTACACTACATCTCTAAAAATGATAATTCAGCAGTCCCACATAGGCCACCAGGGAGAGACAATCTCCTGATGATCCAGAGTTGTTAACATTAAAGTGTTAATGGAATGCAAGTGCTAGGGACAAGCAACTTCCTGGGCATGAGTATTAAGAGACAAAATGGTGGAATACGGCTTTCTGGGGGCACTCCACCAGAAGAGCTAAGAAAGCCTCAGATGGGTGCAACTTCCTAAACACACTGTGCACTCTCACTTCCCAAGGGTAAGGAGGGTACTGTGCATGCAAGCAGCCTACCCTAAGGGAAGAATCATGGGAAAGGGCTGCAAGATGCCAGCCTATAAAGTCCTAGGATCACAGTTAAACACCCCAAGTCACCCACAAGGATCTCTTTCAAGTGTTCTTTCCTTTCTTTCCTCCTCTAAAACTTTTTAATAAACTTCCACTCCTGCTCTGAAACTTGCCTCAGTCTCTTTTTCTATTTTATGCCCCTCCGTCAAATTATTTCTTCTGAGGAGGCAAGAATTGAGATTGCTGCAGACCCAGATGGATTCACCACCAGTAACTCAGATAACTTCTACCACAACAGAAGGACTGGCAGGCCACAAAGTGGGCATCGAACAGGCACTTCTTTCCTCTATGTGCTAAAATAAGCTGTAAATCAACTAACCCCCATAAAGTTATTGCTTTTAACTACTGGTTGGCTTCAGAGACTCCTGGGAATTTTCTTCAGATTCAAATCGATGTTTTCTTGCTTCTTGAAAGAGCTCTAAAACTGAGTGAAAAGGATGGTGGTAACTGAAAATGGTGACTGTATTAGCATGCTATCTCTGTGACAACTTGCTTTTCATTTCCTTCTGAAGGAAAATAGCGGAACCCTTCACTGTAGGTCTGGATTTTTTTTGCCCTGTTTTAATAAGCATCTACAAGAAATCCATTATTCCTAAGAGTAACCAGAACTAAGAGCAAAGAAGGGGAAAGTTCTGGCAGCTGTCCAGTATAGCTGTGAAAGTTTGTTCCTCCTGGCACCACTTCTGCAAGCACACTGGGTAAGGTTTCTCAAAGTGTTCCAAGGTACAAAGGGGACTTTGATACATATGGCATAAGAATCTTTGAGGACGGCAAACAGAAATCTGCTCTTTATAAAGATCAGTATCCTCAAGAGATTTTTTTGCACCTGCGTTAACTTTCCTGTGTGCTAAGCTCTGTGTCCGTACTCTTTCATCTATGACCAGCGATTAGCATCTTATTTCTCTGAGGCAAATCTCAGCTGTGGGCCAGTACTTTTCCCGGCTACAAAAGATAAAGAGTCAGTTAGTGACAAAAAAAAAAATGTTGAAATGACAGCAAAGGGTAGAATAATTACAAAACACTTTATATTTTAAAAATGAGGGCAGGGACTTGGTCTATGTCAGAATTTGGAGCTGGTAAGTAAGATTTTTTAAAAAATCCAACAGGGTAATTTTGAGAAACATGTAGGTCACTCAACTTTTAACAAGCCACAAGGGCAAATAAAAAGATAAAGGGAAAATGAGTAAGATCACAGCCCACAGTGATTCTTTTAGAGATTTATTTGAGCCATTGCAATGTTGATAGGGATATCACATTCATTTTGCTTGGTACTACCTTTCTGCCTTTCAAAAGCATGGCTACAGAAGTCAGTTATCTATTATCAAATCTAAGAGCCAAAAATTGTGATCTTGTTCAATAAATGATTTAATCATCCAATTTTATAAAATTGGGAACGTTTCAAAGAAAAGGTTTCCTATTCTCAGTATACCTCATTTTACACAAGTAACAATAATCTAGCTTGAATGCATTCTTTGTACTTTTGCCAATAGCATGCTACCCCACTCAGATTTCTGACAATGTCACTGGTTACTCATTAGAACTGCTTTAGTCACCTGATGTTGACTAATACTTAATCCCTTAAAGTCCAGTAAGAATTCAAAATTAAATAATTGAAATTCATGATTACCTATCTCTTTGGGGAGAGCCCATTTCCAAGTCATCCTATTGTAGTTCTTTAAGTCAAACCACTTTAAATTGTTCACAATCGCTATTTTTTTTTTCAAATCTCTTCAAATTTCCAAGACTCCCTTTCTTCTACTCTGCCATCAGTCAGCAAATGACGTTCTCAAATTATTTACTTGGAGAACAAAAAAGGCATCAGGCAATCACTACATCAATCTCCATTGGCCAAAACCACAAGCTTTCTTGCATTCTACCAATTTAGGAGATATTAAGAATACCGACGATTAAGTACTCTGATATTTTCAATACTCTAATTTTAGTTTAAAATTTACCTAATTTCCTTACTCAGTTTTTGTGGGCAGGACTCATTAATGTAGGTCTCCATAACAACTGTTTCAGTACTGTGGTTAAGTTAAATATTTAAAGCCAGTTCCCTTATCCAAAGGCTGAACTGTAAAAAAAAGCCCACTAAGAGTTTTGCCTAGGCCTTTCCTGAACCTTAAAGCATGACAAAATAACAAAGGAATTCTTAACAGGACCCATTTAGGATTAAACTAGTCTTTTTGGGGGAGTCTTAAACTCTCCAGGTCTCCACAGGTTTATTGGAGGTCTGAGGAAACTCCCTAAATCCCCACGGTTTAGCAGGAAACAAAATAAGGGTAATCACCTTAGCACCCAGACCTATTTAGATTAAATAAATTTACTGAGGATTCAGAGAAAAGTATTCAGGACTCAGACCTTAGTTTAGATTAAAACAAATTAATCACTTATGTCTTTAGATAAACGTACACTTACACATAGACATATATAGCTTAGAAGGTATGTAAGCTCTGGAAAACTTAGCAATTTTGAGTTGGCCTGGTGACAATTTCCAGCCCTTCTCCCATAACCGGCTGAAGAAAATAAAAACTCTCTTCCTCCCCAATTCATCTGCATCTTGTTATTTGTCCATGAGAAATAGCAGCCCAGCCCTCAGTTAGATCTGGAAACACGTTCATATTTATATTTGCATTTCACAATCATTCACACATATGCTTTGAAGAAATACATTTTTGTTAGGAGGTATTCTATCTTTGAAATCTTACAGTATAGTTACATATTTCATGGATAAAATTATTCCTTGGCAGAAAGATTTCATTCTTGTGATGGTGTGACATAGACTGCTAAAGTGATTCTCCAAATCAAACCTGAAACCACTCAAATCCAATGTGGTAGATGTGCTGGGCAAAAGAGTTTAGACCAGACATCTGCCCTGGAGTTGATGTGAACACAGTTTTTATAAGTGCAATACCTCTGTGTTAAAGCACCTTGAGAATACACAGACTAGAGATCTTTAAGGATATAATTTAATATAATCTTATAAACAACAAAATAATAAACTAAAATAGGAGAATGGATCATTATCTCAAACGGTAGAAGCAAAGCAGCATCAGTCTCTGCAATCCACAAGCTCTTTGTGTGGTATACTCTAGTTTAGACCAGTAACTTATGGGCACAAGCTGACATGCCAAACCATTGGAGAAGCAAGGAACTATTCCATTTGTTGGGTTAGTATGAGTTGGCAGGATAAAAACAGAACCAACCCCCAAGTATCAGTTAATTTAACTGCACTTCTAGGGCCAGGAACACTGGTTCAGAGCTAGGGAAGATTTTGTAAGAGGGACAGGCTAGAGTTAGGACAATCTAAAGATTGGGAGTTCAAGTCATCCCCAGAAAAGCCCAATCTTTTCAAATAAAAGCAATGGTATTAAACATTAGACAGTCTAGAAAAAGTCCTATTAATTTACCCTGTTACTCATGAAATCAGCTCCCTTTTAATTCCTGCCAAAGCTGTTAAGGAGCGTAAATATTTTGTTAGTATTCAAATGCCTAAGAGGACACAGTTTAAAGTAAAATTATTTAATGATGTTTCAAGACAAAAGAGGTTTTAGAGATTGCATTGACTATTTTAAACGGTCCATTATTAAGCAAAAATCACTTCTTAGAATTCTAATAAACTGGTTTGAAATTCCTCTAATGTAGATGACGGGGTGATGGATGCAGTAAACCACCACGGCACATGTATACCTATGTAACTAACCTACACATTCTGCACATGTACCCCAGAACTTAAGGTATAAAAAAAAATTCTTTTCAATAAAAAAAAAGAAAAGAAATTCCTCTTTCTCAACAATGCAATGAAGTCAAACACCGGCATTTTTAACTTATTATAAATCTTCAATTTTAATTCATCAACGATTTCATAGGATAAGTAGTTTATTTATTGTTATTATCTAGGCTTTTAAAGGCGTGCCACGATTCTCTCAAAGAAGATAACCTCATGGAGAGGATTAGGTGAATTGTACATCTGGTTTGAGGCTGACCCTAAAGGTTCTTTGAGTCTCGTTTGCAGCTTCCTTCCCATCTGCAATTGTGCCTCACAGCACAAGCACAGATGTTTTCTGAGTCTTGAGAGCCGGTGTCTGTGACTCAGTGTTGAAAAGCTGTGGAACAATATGCAATCTCCAATATGTATACTGGAAGTAGAGTCAGAGAAGACCTCAGGGCTTCCTCAGGACAAGCAAGCAGAGGAATTGTTCAGTGGAAGAGGCTGAGGGTGTAGAGAACAGATGACAGGAAATGTCTTGGAAAAGCAGTTCCAGAGGGCTCAGTGGGAAGGACTGGAAGGCGTGCTTTGCGAGACTAGAAGTCACTGGAGAATCATTGGTCAGCATGTGGAGAAAGTTATGCATGAGAAAGACAGATGATCAGGACGTACTTAGTAACAAATGCTAGAAAGAGATAAGGAGCTAAAGAATTAAGATGATGTATGTTTATTGCAGCACTGTTCACAATAGAAAAGACTTGGAAACAAACTAAATGTCCATCGATGATAGACTTGATCAAGAAAATGTGGCACATATACACCATGGAATACTACGCAGCCACAAAAAGAATGAGTTCATGTCCTTTGCAGGGACATGGATAAACCTGGGAATCATCATTCTCAGCAAACTGACACAAGTACAGAAAACCAGACACTGCATGTCCTCGCTCATAAATGGATGTTGAACAATGAGAACACATGGACAGAGGAAGGGGAACATCACACACTGGGGCCTGTTGGAGGGTGGGGGGATAGGGGAGGGATAGCAGGGATTAGTGGGTAAGGGAGGGATTGCATTAGGAGAAATACTTAATGTCAATGACGGAGTGATGGATGCAGCAAACCACCATGGCATGTGTATACCTATGTAACAAACCTGCATGTTCTGCACATGTATCCCAGAACTTAAAGTATAACAAAAAAAATTTTAAAAATAATTAAGATGAGGTTTTAATTGCTAGGCAGAATGAGGTAGTGAGGTCTAATGAGACTAGTTGTCTGTGGTCGAGTTATTTTGATAGGGTCCTAACGTGCCATCAGCCCCATCTGTTGTTTAGAAGGAATGATTTAACTGTAGTGGTGGGAAACAGTATCTGCAGCAGCTGATAATGGAGAAAGACACCAAGTGTAGCCTCCTGAACTAATTCAGCCTTGAAGTGATGCCTGGCCAAAGTGAAAGTTAGTTCACGACAAGAACTCACCCTACAATGGACCTTAGTGGGTTGTTAGAGTTAGTAATTTGGATATAGTGTTTAAAATTATTTTGAGAAAAACCTTGTTTTTTGTTGGTTTTTGTTGTGTGTTTAAAGCATTTCACTCAAGCCCTCCATATTTTTTATTTCATATTTATGACATCTCTGCTCCCAGATAAACCATTTGATTTAACACCTTCTCTCTAGCAATACTTCTTATTCTTTTGACTCCACTGTGCTTTGTGTGCATGTTGTTTCTGCTAATATTTGCTCTTCCTTTAAGATCCAGCTCAAACTTGGCCATGTCCATGATGGTTCTGTCCCTGGAGTGTTGCTCTTATATTTCCAACCACTGATACCTTCTATTCTCAGATATGGGAATAAATCTCTCACTGCTTTATTGTGTCTCACTAACTCTATCCCTGAGCTCTTATTAAAACCAGGTATCAAAATAATGTTTCTACCAAAATCTTGTTACCTCAAGTAGATGGTGATCTCTTTAAAGGGTGAATGACACATTCTGCTTCTCCTTTTTTTCTCTCGTACCAAAGTCATAGAGAATTTATATCTAATAGGGGTCATCCGAGAGTTTAATTTTATTCTAATATTGGTGTGTTTTTAAATATATGGCAATCTCCATAACATAAAATTTATAATAGTTACTCTAAAAAATTTCATGATAAAGATATATTAATAAAGTGTTCAAAAAACCCCAGTGAAAATTGCATGTTAAATTTATGTTTTAATATAATGCAAAAGTATCAGGGCTACAGTTTTTCATTTAAAAATACTCCCACAGTTACCTATGATAAGGCACAGTAAAGTGCATGATATATTGTTACATAGAATTTGTAGACTTCTGACCTGATTCCACTTTATGATGGGCTTATTTTCCTCTTGAAACAGTCATATTTTCTCATCTGACATCAAGAAATGAAACCTACCACAAACAGAACTCTTATTCGCCATGAACTGATGTAAAGCAGCTTATTACTAATGGCTGCAATGCATCATAAATTCAAAATAAATCAGTGGCCATTAAGCCACAGGCTCCCCATCATTTGTATTACAAATGATGCTGAGACATCAGGCATTACTGGAACCACCTTTCATCTGAAGAGTGATATTGACATTCTTCAGCCAGAGCACATTAAAATGATTCAATAAAATACACCAACTTTTGGAAAGATATAGCATGTTATGCTTGTGATGAGAATAATACTGAAGTTTCCTAGGAGCAAAAAGCATTTTCTTCCACTATGAAAACTATGTATTAGAGGTAAAAGTTAAATATATCTCAAATCAAAATGACTTTTTAGGACCCTAGTAGTGGTGTACTATTTATACCTTAGCCATTCGCCATCTAAATCACAAAGCACAAAGGGAGTGTACAAAATATATTCATAAGCTATAAAAGACAATTTCAATTTCATTTTTGTATCTTTTTTTAAACTCTTTTCAAGATGATTTAGTTATACAGAGAATGCATTGGGTTTTATTGGTGTCATAGAAAAGGAAATGTCAAACTGAATGTTAAGAAACTAGAGAGTAATGCATAAATGCATGAATTTATAGCAATAGGTGAGATTTTAAAAATATATAGCTGTATTTTTAAAATCTCACCTTTTGCTATAAAATGAAACTACTCTTTTAATGTGTTATTTTTATAATTTTTAAAAATTTAACATCTGAATAGCTAGTTACAAATAAAAGAGAGAATGGCAATGATGTAAATCATCAAAGTCCCCAAGGAACAGGTGGGCCAGGAACAGGTGGCACTCCCACCCCCTACCAAATTAAAGGGGCTGGAGCCCCACACTCCTGGCACAGCTGCAGCTGCCGCTGCCCAGCCATGGCTCCGGACCTGGACATCCCTGCACTCCCAGGCCCAGGAAGCCCCCGTGCCACTGCAGGCTCAGAAGTGCCTGCTCCTGCTCCCTGGCCTTTCCCACTCCTGCTGGATTTTAGATCAAAGTTGAAGATGAGCCTGGGTGCTATTGCGACCTGACCCTGTGCACATGCTTGGGGCAGATTTGACATGCCAAAGCTGCTTGGTCCCCCTCTGAAACTTTGGGCATCGATGAACTCTGGGAGGGAGTCTGGGGCAGGGGAGCTAAGGGCAGCTTGGCATGAGCCTGCAGGTGCCCCTTGGCACAAACAGCCTGGGTGCCAGGGAGGGCATGTTAATGGTGGAAGGCAGACAGATTTTTGAGCAGAAAGGGGTGGATTCACAGTGAAACCCACCTTCAAGCTAGAGATGCCTGAAGCCTGGGGCCAGACTGCCAGTTTTGGGTAGAATCTGTAGCCCAGAGTGAGAAATTTAGGAGCTTTTTCCAGGCCCATACACCGCTGCCCACAGACCAATCAGCATATGCTTCCTCCCTTCTGACTCCTTAAAAACCCCAGACTCTGCCAGACTCACACAGACATCAGGACTACCAGCTGCAGGAAGGAGCTACCCACTTTGGGTCTCCTCCACTAGTCGGGATACCTTGCCCGCGGAAAGGAGCTGCCCACTCTGGGTCACCTGAGAGCTGTTCTGTTGCTCTGTGGAGCTCCTCTTTGCTTTGCTCACCCTCCAGTTGTCCATGTACCTCATTCTTCCTGGATGTGGAATGGGAACTTGGAACCTGCTAAATGGTGGGACTGACAATGCTATAACACAACCAGGGCTGAAATATCCCTGGCTCACCACGTTGTAGGTGATGAGAAGGAGAGAGGGGCTGTGGCTCTTTGGGGAGCACTTAGGTCTGGACTCTCTAAGCCAGGGCTGTGACACCATCTTTGGGGCTCTGTGGCTCCTGGCATCTCCAAGCTTCTGGGCACCACCACATTCCCCAGTGCCCATAGTAGAAGTCACTTGTGGTACACCTGGTCCAGCCAATAGCCTCACACAAAGACAGTGCCTATGCCGGTGCCTGGAGCTGTTCACCTGGCTGCAACCGGCATGCCTGGCAGTGTACAGTGGCTGGACCCCCATGCTCACTCACACACCCCTTGCTGCTTTGCACCTTGCTCATCCTTGGTAGCCATGGGATCTGGGCCAATCCCACAATCCAACTACAATCTGCCTGGCTGAGTAGGCTGAAGAGCCCAGGAGACCTGAACAAAACTTTGGCAAAGGTGCCACTGGCCACAGAGATTTTGGGCTGGTGAAGCAACACTTCTAAGGATCCCATGACACAAACCAAAGTCTTCCTGTTGATTCTCTCTATAGCCAGAAGGTCCAGTTTGTATTAAGACAACTCACATAAGTTGCCCATTGAGAGTGTCACGTTACCACTTAAATGTGTTTGCTCACCTCCCTAGAGCCCTTCTTGGGTGTGTTGGCAACTTCAGGGATTTTCTTTACACCCACGTATCAATGAGAACGAATTACACTCTTTCCACAAAGAGATTTAAAAGTGATCTTGTCTGCCAACTCGTAGAAATCAGCCCTTCATGTAACACCTTCTCTTTTGCAAAATTAGTGTTGGTAGGGAGGGGAGGCCTCTAGCTATATCTAGCTCAAGAAAGCTGTCAATTTAATAAATGAGTGGGGTGAAGAACTACACATGAAAGGAGTCCATATGAAATGCCAGTTCAACTTGTATGAAGTCCCTGAGAAAGTGGTTAAAAAAACCAGATATTTGAGAAATTTAAGTGATACTGGAAGAAAGGGGTTTGAAATCCCTGAAAAAGGTGAAAGTGTGAAGACGAGTGAGTTACAAGTCACAAATTAGGCTTCAGTCACATAGGGTCTTCCTGTGCACTGCACCTCTCATATACCCTGCTTCAGCTTATTTCCTTTAGAAGCCAAAAGGATTCAGCAACATTATGTTTCCTGACATAGTACTAAAAATACAGCATTTTAAGTATACTATATGCAAATGAGGGTTTTCTCCATATTATATATATATATATATATATATATATATATAATGTATATTTTTTGCATAGCTCCTTAACAGTGTATAAAGACCTTCACACTTTTGTTCATACCATTCAACCACTCACAACAATTTGTCATTCATAAATATCACTATTTAAATGATTTAAATATCACTTAAAATACTTATTTTACAGTGAACAAAACAAATTCTCACCTAAGTTCAAGGACTCGTCTGGAGTCACATAGCTTCTCGTGGCAGAGTTGAGGTTTGACCCTATATCTTTTGCATCTGGGTTAAATCCTCACAAAATGCCATGATGGTATGAAATAATATTTGTTCATGTTTTTAAAAAGCATTCAGTCATTTTCAGAGCATTTTTTCTTGTTGGTATGGGCAACATGAGTTCTATATGGAAGATCCAGGAGCTACACTATAACCATGTTGCAGCTACAGAAGTCAGGCTCAGGGAGTTTAGATCACTTGAAAAGAATCACATAGCTAGAAAATAATGAAGACTGGAATTTGGTCTTTTTATTTTAAATTCAAAGTTCTTAGCCAGGAAACTCAATTAATTGAAGACAGAGAGAGAAAAGTTAACGGGAAGGCGATCTGGGATTCTTATCCCACTATCAAACACTTCAAAGCACCAAGCTTGGGGCTACCAGGCTTGCTTTCCTACGAACTAGTCCTGTGATCTTTCTCCATTTAACCTTTCTGTACTTCAGCTCTATAATCTGGGAAACGATGATCATATCATTCCCAAACTCATAAATTGTTTAAAATTCAAATGAGGTAATACATGTTAAAGGATACTATAAACTTTACAATATCATACAAATATAAAATGTCACTGTTTTCCACCACTTAACTTAGATTTTCTAAAGAAGTCTTAAGGGCAGTTTCTTATTTGATTTATAAATTTTGAGCATACGTATGAATAAAGTTACAAAATATATACATATTTAAGCTTGAATATTTTATATTCAATTTTATTAGCAGTATACAATGTTAACTATTTATTGGATAAAGGAATTATACCAGCCAAGGAAAAGATACTTGGCATAAACACATTGAGGACCTGTCTTGGCAGAAATTTAGTAAACAAACATGTATGCCTTAGATTACATTTTCATAATCATTTATTTTGCAGCGTGACAACCTCCCCTATTTTGTTTCCAATCTACTTGGTAGTGCAAAGCTTTTGATTTTTGGGATAAACAATATACTCAGTAGTGCAAAGCTCTTGTTTATCTTGGGATAAACACTGCTATAGATAAGCACATGTGGTAAAGAGACTTGAGATCAAGTCTCTCAGGAAGCATGAAACTTTCTTAAATCTAATAACAAAGTGATATTTTCGTGGAGGAGAATTGTACTGAACTATTCCATTCTGAAAAGCAAGTATTTCAAGGAAGAGTTTCTGAGCATGCAAATGCCATTTGGAATCTGTCTCTCAAACGAGGAAAATTTAAAAAAAAATAGATGAACTTTGCCTAGATACTCAGACAAAATTTCCTCTGTAATGTGGTCACCTACATTGTCCTCCTTAGCTAAGTCAATCCCAATGTCTTTTGGTGACTTCCTTTGTTTATTGCACATAGTCTTGTTTTTTGCTTTACCAATATTTGTACTCAGCTGCAACTATACTATATAACAATATCCTTTATAAATTCTCATATGATAACATATATCCTACACTTATAATAATATACTAAGATATGCAATCGGTGACATTTTGGAAATTCCAGAAGGTTGTCATTTTAGGAGGTGTGTTGTCTGGTTGTTTCTAATTTTGGGAAGCCCACTCTTTTGGAGCAGACTTGAGACTATCCATGTGGATGGGAGTAGAAGATTAAAAGTTAGTTTTAGTAGACAGTGCTAACAGAGGGGTGCCTGAATATGTAAGAGGCGTTGTTTTTTTTTTTTTTTTTTTTTGCAAAGAACCCTGCAAACAGTGAGGAACTATGTTAGCAATAACTAATGTGGACAAATGCAAGCTAAGGCTCCAATAATTCCTGTTAGATCCTGAATTAATTTTGGAGAAGAACCTCAATCCTGAAATTTCGAATCTAGATTACTACAAGTGGTATGGCCATAACTGACCTCTCCGTAGACACAGAGCAATCTTTTTGCAAATGTGAAAGCTTGCAACTCAGTAGAACAAAAAGAGATGCTCATTAAATTTTAATTATTTGAAAGAATAAATCCCTTCCTAACCTTATTTTTAACTTTTCCACAAAAGCACATGACTGGATGGCATTTTCCAGGTGTAGGGTCAGCGAAATTGTCAGCAAGCCACATTGCGCTATTTGAACACTATATTTAGCTTTTCCTGAACTTGTCATCCTGCATTCAGAAGCCTACTGTTGATAGGCCAATTTTAAGTGACAAATGAAGATCTATTTTAAGCCAAAAATTAATGAAACAAATCTGCTTACATGGTGAGGATCCGTGCCTTTGCTATTTAACCTTTTTAAGAACCACAAAAGCATGTATCTATGCAACATTTTAACCATACCAGAATTAAGGGGGGAAAACGGTTGGGCTTACATGCAACTTAACGGCACCACTAATAATCTGAAGTGAAAAAGTATTTTGCATTTTTTTATTGAAAAAAATAAATTATAACATGAAGGTTGAGACAAATTGGAAAAATAATCTCAGACAAGTATCTAGGTAGGACACCTAACTATTTGATATTTCCCTATTTAAGAAGTTAATAAACTTTTAGAATTTCTAGGTTCCTATGTTCCTCTAATAGGAAAAAAAGTATGCCACAAAGTACAAAAGTGTATATCTTTTCATGGGGAAATATGGGATGAATTCCATCCCATAGCTCTCACATGATGGCATTCATTATCTAAACATTGCTTGATTACAGTTTCTTATTTTTTAAGAGATAGGATCTTGTTCTATCATCCAGGCTGCAGTGCAGTAGCACAATCATAGCTCACTGCAGCCTCAAACTCCTGGGCTCAAGTGATCTTCCCACTTCAGCCTCTTGCATAGCTGGGACTACAGTCCCGCTCCACCATGCTTGGCTAATTGGCTTCCAAAGTGCTGGGATTAAAAGCATGAACAACCACACCTAGCCGACAATAGGTTCTTGTACTTGAAAGCTCCAATACTATTTTTGTCAGTAATCTGAGAACACATACATCTCTAGGGGCAAACTCACATTGATCATTGCCATCTTAGTTCAAGATGCTAGCACTTATCTGCAAATTGTTATGTTGGTAAAGAGCTGCTAACAGCCAATAGGGGGCCTCACTGCACCGTGTAACTAAGAGGAGAATATGCAGTGGATGCCAGGTGTCACTAAAATAAGTGTTTGAACCCAGAGGATTAGCAGTGTGTAAGTGCCCACACTCTCCCATCTGGCCCAGACCCCCAAATCCCTAGTCATCATGATGACCCCCAGAAGTGATTTTTTTTAATGTCTAGGTTGCTCTATGAAACCCACCATGCAATACCCTGCTTTATAATTTCTACGTTTTTTACTTTATGCTTTAAAGCTATTTCCATCAAGTCCTAGCACCCTCTCCAACCTCCTTGTTGTAATTATCCATTGGGGTCTCTTCTTACCTTTTCCTGCTGGCTTATGGCTAAGATGCTATCTCTATTCCATTTCTAATCATCTTTCATAGTGACATCATTATACATGTGGCTTCCTAAGTTCCTCAACTTTTTAATTTCCCCTGACCTTTCATCTTTCTCTTTTTTGTCACATTCCACCTCAATCATATACTGGACAGTCATAAACTGGAATTTGTCATTAATCAGTATGACACTATCTCCCCCCAACACAATTAAAATGTAAACATCCCCCTCAACAACTTAAACCACTGTTAGTTCATTTCACTTGCTCAGATACTCTCACTATTAACAGTTTCTTAGCCTCACGAAGATTTCCAATACACAAATGCTATTACTTCACTCCAACCCCTGATATTTACCAGGTTCCCCGACTTTTTGTTCTCTTATTATATAACTTAAATTAGATGGCAAATTCTTACAGCAACTCCTTTGAAAGCATTTATGAATCATTACTCCCCTCCACATGATGTTTATCTGGAAAATACCTAACCCAGGATGAACTCAAGGGCTTCTTTACTAAAGACCTGAAACTTGCTGGATTAGATCACAAAACCATACTATGTGGCATCTTAAATTTCATGACATCAAACTTCAAATGTAATGTCAGCAGTGTCCCAACGCTACAATATAATTTTATAGTAATTTGGCTTTCCCCACTTTCTGAGATTTTGTAAGCCTTTTCCTTTATCCTCTGTTCACAAGTACCCACTTCTCCATTGTCAGCCTATGATCAAACTGTAAATGTCATCACCAGAGACTAACTCATCTTTTCATGACATAATACCTCACTCTACCTGAATATGTATTTTTACTCCTTCTAAATACAACATATATATCCATTTCATATTTTTTATGATCTTGCTAACAGAATTGTAATACTCAATATCAGTTGGCTAAAGTTCCTCCACCACCGATCAGTGTTTGGATAGATACTGACAAGTTTTGGCTTATGATTGTCATCCTTCTTCAGATAAGTAAATGAATTTAGTATAATTACTATTGCAATCTAGATGCTTTTTAAAATTTTCTGAGGTGACTTTGCATATCTCTATTCTAATCTATTATGTATTCAGCGTAACGTATAAATCTCTTAATCTGATTTTCAAGTATTGTTTCCCATACAATTCCTATTTTTCTTCAGATACGTATGTAATGATTAATGGGAAGTGAGTTTCTGGAGAGGCTCAGCTGAGGTTGCAACGTCTCAGGACAGGAAGGTAAGGGAAAGCACAACCTGAAACAGCACAGCCAGCAGCCCTGACAGCCCAAGATGGAGAATCCAAGACTAGATATCAGATCTAGTACCCTTTTAATTTTTAATGCTATTTACTAACTTGCTGACAACTGACACAATCATCATTATCTAGCGGATCAGAAATTGGTTAATAAGATTTTAGACCATATAATTCAATACCCAAGAGCAGTAAAAATAAGATGATTGTATGAAACAAACAAAGCTGTCTGTCATAGTACCTGAAATCAATCCAATCTTTCCCTTCCTTCCCTTTTTCCCTACTCTTCAGTTTTTTCCTTATTTTTAAGGTGGAAGATCTACTTGAAAGCCATATAATTAATATTTCTACCAACTTACAGCTAAAAACTTTATTCTATTCCTTCAACAAATTTAAAAGTATTGATTCTGTAAAAACACCCACTTTGGCCCCCTGAAAATAGCCATTCTTTATATTCCCAAGACCTTTCTCAAAAGACTCTCACGTCACTCTTAATTTTGGCATGAATGCCACTGGAATTCAGAGTAGCATTCTGATAATTTACAGGTCTAAGGGAAATCAAATTAGACATGAACTCATTGATCACTTTAACTAAAACAGCTTTAAACATAGTCAGAGGAGAAATTAGACAGACTAAAAAATGCTTCTGAAATCTAACCACTGACTGTGAATTTTGATTGCTTCTTCATATTCCGAACGAGATTAGAATGGTTTAATCCAGTGAAGGTTCAGTCTGTAACTTCCTGAGACCACACTAAACACAATGTGGCAATTTTAGTCACCTCTGAAAAAAAAAGATGTTATGTTGTGAACAGTGCCAAGTAAACTGTCAACACTCAAGAACTAAATTACAATAATAAGAACATGTAGGAGGCCATTCAGGAAAAAACAAATGAAATGTCTGAAAGGCTAAGGAACTAATTTATGAGGGGTGAAAGAGAATAAAAACTGAATAGCATAGCCAAAGAATACTAAGGACAGTGATGGAATAACTTCATATTGTTTGAAAGGCTTTAACGTATTGAAAAGTAAAAGCATTTGTTATTCACCAGGTAGCATAATTACGATACCATTACATAACATTTTCTTTGGTATAATTTTCATAACATATCTCACATATCTTAGAGTGTAATTAGGCAGTAAAGAAGTCATTTTAAACCTATAAAACATTGTTTTGTAGTGAAATAATTTGGCAGAGGAAAGTTATTTCTAGTGAAAGAATCTGATGTACTATTTTTAATAGAGAAATGGAGACTGACCCAACAAGGAAAAATACTTCTGAAAGAATGATTGATAGAAGGTGCCACAAAATCCTGGAAGTTGGGAGTGGATGCCCTCATCCTACTTCTTGCTTCCACTCTCTGTGTGGCTTTCAGAAAACTCCTGTCTTCATCTGTAAAGTAAAGCAATTGAGAAAAGTTTCCCTCCCTTCGTAAAGATCTATGAATTCATATAATAATGATTCAACGTGGTAATTTTTAAAAAAATAATATTAAGTTATATGGAGTTGAAAGTGGAATCTAGCTGCTTAACGATAAACTACACCTGTAGTATGGCATTAAGAACTCATCAATAGTATTCTATATTTTTAGTTATGAACATAAGCAACAAATTATTCCCAGTATCTCTGTGATCGAATATGGATGTGTTCTTGAGGGAATGCATTCATCCAACAATATTTTTTTAATTATATTATTATTCCTTGGTATGAAATATCCTTAGCTATCATTTTTGAGCATTTATTACAGGGCAGGAAATACACTACACTTTGCATAATTCATCTAATTTATTGGTATTTTCACAAACCCCAAATTTTCTATTGTCACCCTCATTTCATGGATAAAGAATTTATATAAGACTTGCTTTCAATGTTATCCTCTTAAATTCAGAATTTCCATATACATCTTTTTTTTTTTTTTTTTTTTTTTTTTAGACGGAGGTTCGTTCTTGTTACCCAGACTGGAGTGCAATGGTGCGATCTCGGCTCACCACAACCTCCGCCTCCTGGGTTCAGGCAATTCTCCTGCCTCAGCCTCCTGAGTAGCTGGGATTACAGGCATGCGCCACCATGCCCAGCTAATTTTTTGTATTTTCAGTAGAGACGGGGTTTCACCATGTTGACCAAGATGGTCTTGATCTCTTGACCTCGTGATCCACCCGCCTTGGCCTCCCAAAGTGCTGGGATTACAGGCGTGAGCCACCGCGCCCGGCGTACATCTTAATTTTTAAAAAGTTATTCTTAAAATACAAAAGAATATCCTCCACTTCTTTAACTGTAATTCTAATGATAATACTGAGTGACATCATAAACTAATCATGCTTTGTAAAATTAAATACAGCATCACATTTATATTTTAAACTCTAGCCCTTTTCTTTTGTGCAGCTTGGCAAACATGTCAAATATAAGCACCCACCTGGTTCCAGCAAGTCCTGTAGTAATAGTTACTTATAATTATAACTGAATTTGCTAATACTTCCAAGTAAATACATGTTGCAAAATGCAATAGAAATAAATGTTGCAACATGTTTTTACTTGGAAGTCATACATCTGATTTGCAAGTTCAACTATAATTCTTTTTATTGTCTATAATTGATATAAACACCTACAGACTAATTTATTTTCTTCTTTCCTTAACTGACACCTGAAAAGTTGTATTAAACTCTAACAATAAGCTTAGCTTTCAGCGGAGATATCCAATATGTCCTTTGGCTGGTGTGAAAGGTGAAAAGTTGCCCTACTTTATCACATTTCCAGTACGTTTTATTCCACTGTCACTTAATCCTCAGCAGCAGAATGAGAGACACACACAAAAGCTGTATTCTGCCGAGGATCTAAGAGAAGCTGCTCTGCACTTGCACAGCCTTCAGGCTTTTCTGCTTTAATGTTTCTCAGAAAGTGCTTGTGACTGCTTATGGAGCTGGTGAGGTACCTAAAATATTAAAATTATATATATATATATATATATATATATCTGTATGTAGTCTACATTATCTTTCTTTAATCTTCACAATTACATTTTTCATTTTGAGTTTGTATAACCTGCATGCCTGTTTAAGAATGAAAAAAATGAAAATTTATAAAATATTCATTAATCATAAGTGGGAAAATAATTCTTACATTGAAGAAGAAACGACAATAGAAATAAAAAAGCAATATAAACAGGGGAACAACAGTTGAGAACAAATACGAATTGCTTTAGAACTTTGTAATAGAAAATAGCTGAAAGATTTTCAGATTTCATAAGAGTATTTGTGCATATTTACACTGTGTCCTCATCATAATAGCACACAGAGTCATCGTGCAATGCCTTATGCCTAAATATCCCACATTTCCACATTTCAAGTTACAGGGGGAAGGAGTTAATTTTGAATATGCCATCTGTTGCCTTTACTCTAAAATGCTGACTCTTTCTACACATTTCAAATCTTTTTTATCCTCAAGAAAGTCTTGCCATTTTCCCTTTCATCAATTATTCCTTTGACCATTAGGCCGTCTTTTATTTCTTCTATCTTCTCCTACAGCAATGCACATATCTATTTTTAAGAGTATCATGGAGCTTTAATAAATTTTACTTCTCTTTCCTCTTAACTAAATGGAGCTTTTTGTCAGGTACCACATCTTTGTACATCAATATCTACCATAATTCCTAGTACACAGGAGGGTCTCAAAACATGTTTATTAAATGAAAGAGAAAAACATGAGTGAAGGAACTTGGGTTCCAAGAAAGTAAGTAACCTCTGAAAAAAACACCACATTATTGAGTGGCAGAGCAAGGACTAGAATTGTCTTTCATTGTCTTATTTGATCATTATTATGACAATTTTTATAATGATCAGTTTGTTTGTTTCTTCAAAAATATTGTCTACTATATGCCAGCATATGTCTAGGGATACAGCAACGAACACAACAGAGGGAAAAAAATCCCTGTTCTCATGATATTTGTATTCCAGTGGGAAGTGAGTTTACGTTCTAAACATGCATTGTCCAATATGGTAACTATTTGCCAAGGGGAGCTTTTAAAATTTAAATTAATTAAGGTAAAATACAATGAAAGTTCAGTTCCTTTCTCAAACTACCTTCAAGTGTTCAATACCTACATGTGCCTAGCGGATAACATGTATTACACAATCAGATTTATAGAGCATTTACATCACCACAGCAAGTTCCATAGGATAGTACTATTCAAATAAAAAGTAAATAATAGTGATGATTGTTACAGAGGAAAACATAACACAATGCAGACGGACAGAACTGTGTGATTTGGTGTTGAAATTTTAGACAGAGTACACCAGAAGAACTCTACGAGAGGTGAATATTGACCAAAGACTCAGAAGAAGTGAAGGCATTTTTAAATCCAAGGGAAAGTCATTCCAGGTAAAGGGAAAAGTGGGTGCAATTCCCTGAGGTGAGAGCATGGCTGGCATATTTTAGGAACAGCAGGTGGATAGCATAGCTAAAGCAGAATGAGCAAAAAGGAGGATAACAGAAGAAAAGTTCAGGGAGATAACAAGGAGAGTAGATAATCAGGGTGAGTTGGGAAATCTTAGGTAGGTTTGAGTATGACTGAACATAGGTTATGACAGGATTCCATTGGTATGTATATTCAGAAACAGACACACCAAATCATAGACTACAAAGATAATCTAGATTATAAATAATAGTACCTTGGGCCAGGTAACAGCAACAGAGGTGATGAGAAGTGATCAAGTGTTGGATTTATTTAGAAGGCAGAACCAATAAATTTGCTAATAGAAAGTTAAGTGAGTGAAAGAAGAGAGAGGGAAAATCAAAGCATGGCTCCAATGTTTCTGACCCGGTCACCAAGTTTGGAGGAGAATTTCACGAGATGAATTCTAGATATCTGAAGTCAGAGATGCCTGTTTAAGCATTTGAGTGGAAACACTGAAAAGAGGCTTTGTACACAGGTTTAGAGTTCAGGAGAATTTGGAACTGAATATATAAATTTAGGAGGCATTAACCCATAAATATGAGCTAAAGTCATGAGAAGGTACAAGGTCATCTGTGGAGCAAGTATATACAGAAAGGAGATCCAAGAGCCAAACTTTTGACCATTGAGAATTGAAAGGGAAAGGAAGAACCACAAATAAATACTGAAAAGGTGTGGCATCAAGAGAAAAAACTTAAGTGTGGTATTTTATAAGTAAAATCAAGAATGTATTTTATGGAAAACCAAGGGTGATTAAATACTGTATCAAATGCCCCAGAAAGGTCAATTACAATCAGGACTAAGAAATGACCACTAAACTGGTAGCATGGAAGTCCTGAGAGAGCTTGGAAAGAGCAGTTTCAGATGAGGGGTACAAGATAAATTCTGATTGGAGTGGGGGCAAAAAGAAGGAGAAGAGAGAAACTGGAGCAACATTTTCAAGAAGTTTTGCTTAAAGGGAAGGGCATAAGTATGGTTTTGGCTGACATGTAACTCTGGTCTAAAGAACATTTTCCATTTGTTTTGTTTTTTCCCAAGTTGGAGGATAGAATGCCATGGTTATAAGCTACAGGAATGATCCAGTTGTGAGGGGGAATATTGCTAATGGAGAGAGAAGAAAGAATTTTGTCCACAGTAATGTCCATTAATAGTTGAGGGGGTGAGAAAGGAAGCGCATAGTTGGCCTTAGTTAGGACAGATACTGATACAGGAAAAAAGGTAACGTACACAGGCCTGGATATAAACAGGTGGGAGAATGTGGTAGTTGAAGTATGTGGCAGTTCTACTCATTACTTAAACTTTCTGAATGAAGTAGCAATAAAAGTTATCTTCTGAGATGAAGAAAGGAGGGATGACAGTGGATTTGGGGAATGAGAAATAAATGAGAAAGAATCATCTCATTAAGTGAGAGAGAGACTGGGCTAGTTACAGAATATAAAATATCATTACCAGGCAGCATTTCGGGCCCACCTAAGATTATCAGTCATCAAGTAAGGAGATTAGTAAATCCTACAGTGTGGTTTACATTCTGCCATGGAGATAAAGGAACTGAGCTGATGACTTTAGCTAGAGTTCTGGTTTCATCAAGAGATACAAAAAAAATTAATGGTAGGTAGGTGAGTTAAGAATGTATGCAAGAAACTTACAATCACTGAATCTGAAATTTAGCTAGGTAAGGAAGTGAAGCTGGTATGGAAAGCAGTGATAGATGAGGCAGTATATCAACAGCTTACCAGTACCAATGGAGCTAAAGGATTATTACAGTTGCAATACTACAAAATAATGAGGTGGAAGATAGGACATGGTGATTGAGGAGTAATTATTTAAAAATTGAGATTATTTGAAAGCTATTGATAATGACAAGTTGAAGGATGAGAACATGGGAGTTAGGGATCTTCTGGAAGACAAGGAGTGGGGAAGAAACTGGATGATAATAACGGTGATGATAGCTATTGTTACATTCATTACCTTTTTTCAATTACAACATAGTGCCTGTATTGAATATATAATTTTCCCCATATTGTAGAAAAGCACTAAAGTTTTAGAAGGGATGGGCAACATGCTTAAGGAGATACTAGAAACAGGACATTCTTAGGTCTGACATCAAATATATACTTTTGTTCACTATTTTATTTTAGTGATAAAAGAAAGTTATGCTACTATGACTGGTCCTTTTCAATAACAAAAAGATATACATTTCTGTTGGTATGGGTATTAATTATGCTCTCACAAGACTAAAAATCTATTTGAATAAAACATAGACTAAATTCATGAAAGTGTACTTAAAGAAAGAAAAAGGCCTAATAAATTTTAGTCAACTATAAATACATAAATAACAATTGACAATAACTAAAAAAAATTCCAGAGCTGGGCACAGTGGCTCACATCTGTAGCCCCAGCATTTTGGGAGTAAAAGTCGGTGGATCACAAGGTCAAGAGATTGAGACCATCCTGGCCAACAGGGTGAAACCTCATCTCTACTAAAAATACCAAAATTAGCAAGGCATTCTGGCATGCACCTGTAGTCCCAGCTACTTGGGAGGCTGAGGCCGAAGAATCTCTTGAACCCAGGAGGCGGAGGTTGCAGTGAGCCAAGATCACACCACTGCACTCCAACCTGGCCACAGAGCAAGAATTGTCTCAAAAAAAAAAAAAAAAAAAAAAAAAAAAAAGAAAGAAAGAAAGAGAAAAAAGAAAAAAAGGCAATTCCAAAATGGAACAAATTGATTATCTTTCCAATTCTGTGTTCTTTAGACAGCAATCCCATAATAAGACATCAATAAACTGATGGAATATACAGCTATTGCACATGGCACCAACCTCAAGGAATTAAGAAAGAAAAGAAGAGTCATGAGGCATTTGTATTCCAGAAAAGTTAACAAAAACATGAGATTAAAAGTCAGATAGACCTAGGTATGAGTCCTGTTTCCAATATTTATTTAGAAGATTAACATGTTTATTCTTAGCAAATTCAAAATAACAGCAATCCTCAATAAGTGTGGATTGATATGAAATATACATTTAATACCTTTGTTTCCCTTTATACCTACAGCTATCACTAATGAATTTATCTAAAGTTTATTTATTATAAACAGTTACAAAATTTGGTTTAACTCAAATAAGCCAAATTTTATAACATAAATTATTTATTGGGATCATAAATTTTGTATATTTTCCCCTTATGTTATAAAATAGATCTTTTTCAGGCTTCTTGGGCCCTACTTTTCTGTCTTTTTTCCAACTGCAATTCCAATATTATGGAATTTAATTAACACATCTCTTCATATAATCTACACTCTTCAGGATTTCATATTGTTTTATTATATCTCTTTTTAGACTTGATATTTTTACCCTGTAAAGATAAAATCTGATTTGTCTCTCTTATTAGAAGAGAGATTCTCTATTTCAAAAACAAACATGAATTCACAAATATGTGCTTCTGATGATCTTAGCTTCTCTGTTTTAAATTTTCTCTGGGTGCATCATGTTATGAAGAATGGTGCTCATTTTGTGCACCTAATGTGTTAGTCTTTTTGAACACAATACACAGCTATTCACAGCAAAAGGTGGTAAAGCACAATGACCTCTCTAATCACAGTGGTTTTGCAATTTATACATTTTCATATGTGATGAGTTTTCTTAGTCTAGTGCATTGATAAAAAACAACAAAAGTGGGGGAATGGGATCCTAGATGATGGCACATAAAGCCTGGACTAAGTGTTAAAATATCTAATTTAGACAGTGTCTAGAAGCAGCACAGGCTAAAAGTGGCCAGAGTAACAGAAAGATGGATCATTCTTTCTCCTTATATTTTTTTTGGCTGAAATATAAGGCAAAGCAGGCACTTCATTCCTTCGTATCCATCTTTCCTAGTTTCCATGCTATAGAAGCTGCCATATCTTTGTATAAATTTGAATTAAAAAAAAAAAAAGCTTAAATAAGCTCAATGCTAGAATATAACCTTAACATAAACAGGTTGAGATGGTAAGACATCTGCACCTAGATAACCACACTGTTCTTTCTTATCCTGTTTAATTATGAGACATGAGCTAATCAATAGGGTTCAGAAATATTAGCTCATAAAAATAAACTATGGGCATTTTATGTATAATGAATTGAAGCAGAGAGGTATTGAGTATCTTCCTCAAATTCCAATTAGAAGGTAGCAGCACTGAAATCTGAACACAGCCAAATTTTCCATTCCCTACCACTATTCCACTATGTCAATGCTCTTAAAAAACGAAAAAAAGAGGAAAAGAAAAAAAAACAGGCAAAAAAATTGTTTAGGTATTTAGTTAAAAACATGAGTTACTCATCTCTGAAAGCTTTTGGTATGCTTTAAAACAAGACTGTATGTAGGATCTTTATTTAAAATCAATGATTAAGCTCTCCCAAGGAATAAATGAAAGAGACTGCCAGTGGAAAAAGGAACACTGCTTAGAAAAAAATCACCACAACAAATAAAGAGTTATATTTGGAATATTACATAAGTATCATTGAAGCTAAAAATAGCACTTGTATATGTAGCTAATTTAATTTGGACCTTATTAAATTTATTCTATGGTTTATAAATATTTATGACTTAGCTAAAGCAATAAAAAAGAACTGTCTGAAACCAAACAGAAATTTAGATACTTTGTGAGATGTGTTGCTCTGACTACTACTGACTCTCCTAAGAGAGCATGAAAGTCTGCAGAAAATATATTTTGTAAAAGGTATTTATGTTTCCAATTTTGTTTCTTCACAAGTAGGTAGAAAAAATTCTAAATATAATTGTTCAACATTCGCTGTTATTTCCTTCAGTAAACCAAAGAGAATAAAACCACCCAGATAAAATAAGAGATTACAAAAATAAACTTAAAATATAAAGTGAATAAAAACCTTTCATTTTTTCTCCCACATTCGTATTTTGGCATGATTATAGGGCACAGAGGTGAGGCTATTTTGTCAGGAAAAGCAGTTTCACAAGCATGCACGAATTGCCTCAGGCTTCCAGTTCAATTGTTTCTGATCTAATATGGGAGCCAACTCTAAGGGGCAGAGGTTATGTTGCCTTTGAAAAGTTTTATCCAGCTTCCAAAACATATCATATTTGATTTAAGGAATACCATTAAGTAATATTTTTGCCACGACATGGAGGTACTTAATATTTCTCGTGAGAAGCAGTGTTCATAAGAAGGGCTTGTAGTTCATTCTATTGGAGCCATCTGATTAAACTTGTTTTTCTTTATCTGAAAGTGCCAAACTAACTCTATGTAGATATTTTACATATATTTTAAACTAATCATGAAATACTCCTGGCGCCCAAGAGGTATTTGGAAAGTTAATGACAACCTCTGCGTATTCAAGGACACTCTAACAAGGTTATTAAAATTCAACCCTTTGCATATTTCTGATGGAGGTGGGGAAAAGTTTGTCTCACACAACAAGAGACTAAGAATACAAAGAGAGGCTTTAAAAGACTTTTCAGTCTCTAGATCCATGTTCAGTCTTTGGAAGATGATAGAAATCTGAAACATTGAGTAATATCTGTTTAAATAGCAGCTTCTACGTCCCAGTTCTTGCCCAGAAGTCCAGTAAGCAACCATTTGTTGTTTGCTACATAGGCCTTACAACTGCCATTGCCCAAATGCCTATCATTTCATCTTCCCACCAATATCACAGCAGCTTATACCAGCTGAGATAAAATTCAAAATGTTTTGAACTTACTGTTTTTCCTAATAGGGCCAAAAAACAGGACCAAAAAGATACTTTAAATGCCTATGATTTCTAGATGATTCTTTTATTTATTTATTTTTATTTATTGTGAGACAGGGTCTTGCTCTATTGCCCAGGCTGGAGTGAAGCAGTGCCATCTCAGGTCACAGCAACCTCCCTTCCTGGGCTCAAGTTGTCCTCTCACCTCAGCCTACTGAGTAGCTGGGACCGCAGGCACACAGTACTATACTCTGCTAATTTTTTGTGTTTTGGGTAGAGGCAGGGTTTCACCACATTGTCCAGGCTGGTCTTGAACTCCTGTACTCAAATGGTCCTCCCGCCTTGGCTTCTCAAAGTGCAGGGATTACAGGAATGAGCTACTGCACCAAGCCGATTCTTGTATTTCTATATCAATGTAAGTCATATACATGAACACTGGATTATCTGGTAGAAGATTGGAAAAATTAAAAGAAACCCCAAATCACCTGCAAACACATCGTATTTCTCCCTTTGCTTCTCTTTGTTCACTATCCAGATTTCTCTCATGGTCCTATTTACAGATGCTCTTTACTCATCATATAAAGGGAAGAGATAAATCTGAAGTACATCAGAGTTCTATTTATTGGTTTTATTCTTTTTCAGCCTTCTAAGAATGCACACTCATTTCCTGGGGTGCTGAGAAAATATACAGGTTGCTTCCACTGACTGCCGCTAATCCAATAATCGATTGCATGTGATGCAGGGCCGAAGCAGAAAACCATAAGCCAACAGAATGCTACAGTCATGCGCAGCTCACTCTAATCAGAATAATTCAAAGCTGTGGATCAACAGTTGTTCATCAGTTTTCAAAAATCCATCAAAACTTCCACAGAAGCTTTCCAAAACTTCACACTTAACACCCTTCCAGTGATTAGGACTATTCTAAGTGTAATTATTATTACTTTTATAGCTTAAGGGAGTTGTGTTCCACGTCAGTAAAGTCCAGGGTGATAACACCTATCTACAAAAATTCTAAGGTAAATAAGTTTTGCAGTTGTGCAGGCTTATCCAATTCTTATGAACAACAGATAATGATATATTCATTTTGACACGTAACCTATAGACATCTAAATGCAAATTCCCCCATGAGTGACTAGTAAAACCCAACATATTTTTATTCTTGAAACTAACATATTAATCTCTTTTAAAAAACTAGAGTAGTAAGTGCTTATTATTAATACTTTGTCTCTTCAGAATCCTTCCTTCCTCAAGGAACAGTAGTGCCCTTCCATTAGGGAACTGCTCCTTTCCTATCTCAGATACATAGCTTCGCTCAGGCTGCCAATGTCAGTCCCTCATTCATCCACTGCCTGCAGGGCAAATACAAAGTAGGCCATGTCCCAGTGATCTTCCTTAGAATTGGTCAAAGTATAACTTAGGGAATAGTGGCAGTCTTCCTAGTGTCAAATTTGAGCTGAAGATGAGGCTGAAATGTTGGTAAGCATCTTCCTTGTGCCAGGGGAAGAATAGCAATATAAATAAACAAAGCTACCCTCTGAAGAAGCAGAAGAGAGTTCAAAATGCTGGGCAAATAGAATTACCGGTGCTAGTTGACCTGGAAGACATTGGTATCTGTGCCTCTCCTCTGATTTATAATGTGAACACTTCTCTTTCGGCTTTAGGATATTTGTATCAGGTTTCTGTCATTTGCAACAAAAACACAACTGCATAAAGTGAGTGATGACATAATAATATATTTTAGAAAACTTTTAAGCCAAAAATCAGGAAAGATAGTCTTATTCTTGTCAAGTCATAAATTAATAAATAGGTTCTTTTTATACATCAGTGAAAAGTTCACTGTCTAAGGCATACATATCATTCAGCAAAGATTTCAATAAAGGTTCTTAAAATTTTCTGTTGAAAATAACATTTAGTAACTATCTGATATTATTTGCACCAGATTATCAGCCCTCTGTAGGGAAAGTATATCCTGGAACAATTTCAAAGGCTCTAAGCACACTTCCAATCTGTCAATGATCTCTGCCTCCTTCATCCCTGTTTTGGAAGAGACAAACAGATTTCATCATAGAAAGCTCCAGGGCCATGACTTCATTCCGACTTTGTGTTTTTGAAGTCCTTGCCTATCAATTTTATTCCACAGAAACTGGCAACAATAATATCCACTCACAACTTCTTTTTCATTTGAGATACCAAAGGACACCTCTTTTCTGAAGAGATCTGATAAAGTAGCACTTGTACATTCTCACAAGATAATATAAGCTAAATCGACTAAGGATATCTCATAATGTGTTCTCATCCCATGTAATAATTTATGTAACTTATACTATAGTTAAACAATAAACCGACCCTTCATGTTTGCAATGATTAGTATAGTCTATATAATTGTAGAGAAAGGGAACGTGCATGCCAGATCAAACCACCTTGTCCAGGAGGTGTCCAGAGTGACATATGTCCTTCCACTTATAGTTCATTGGCCTGAACTAGTCACTTGGTCTCAGCTTAAGGGGAGGAAAGCTGGGAAATATAGAGGAACACATGGATAGATGGTGAGCATAATAGTTTCTGCCACACTGTAACATATTTCCTAGAAAGCTTTAGTAATATTTATATCCAAGGATGAAAAAAAATCTAACATGCCATAGATATAAGAAGTCCACAGCCTACTTGCACAGGACTGTCCACGTGCACCTGGTATTTTTTGCTTTTTATAAATCTAATATGAAAGCCATAGCTATCTCAAACATAGGAATGGAATGACTTTTCCTTTTTTACTGCTGCTAAGATATTGCACAGTATGAATTATTTTAATAGCCTCCCTCATTCTGCAAAATATTAGGGCACAACATAGAATAATATAGTGAACTTATATAAAACTTTAAGTGAATAGAAAAATACACATTGTACATTATGATCACCAACCTGCTATGTTAAAACCTTTTGTTTCTTGGTCTCCAGTAAAATAAGCTCAGTGTTCTAATGTTCAATCCCTGTGTAAAGTAGTCCATCACAAAACCATCACCCTCACTTTAGCACAATTGGCAGTCACTATTCACATAAAACAGAAAAATAAGTTACCACTGAGACAAAGCCAATTCTGCTCTCCAGAATGGCCGATTCTTCCAAGTCAGAAGAGATTTTTATCAGAAAAAAATCACATAAAGTACTCATAGAAACTGGCAGTCCAAAATCTGTAGTCAGTAACTGTATAGATAACCATGTATAGATTATCTCAATGGAATACAAAAAAAATATTGCACTAAAAGATAATCCTATGTAATCACTGTTTACAAAATAAAACCCAATGTCCTTCTAAACAGTGTAGAAAGTTTAAATTATCATATGTTTTCTGCCTCTACTTAGTGCTTTATTAATGAGGTGACCATGCTGTTTGACCTATTTGCTAAAATTTGCTAGACCTCCAGGAGAACATATGGACATCCAGATGGGTTGCTGTAATTTAATGCCATTATTCTAAGGATGAAGTAAGGTATAAACATAATTTGCATTCTTTTCCATCCTTCCTGCATACCTTTTATTAGTTTCATTTTTAATTCAGACATCAGAAGGGAAGATAATACTTTGCTACCAAAGCCCAGATGCCAACTAATTACTACAAGAGACTCCAGTCCTGACATCACAGGCCAAGACTCTGAACACGCTCTGTCTTACTCAGTGACCCCACAGTAGTGATTAATAGGTTGAGTGCTAAGCCCTAATGAGTGTGTCAGATCTTAGGTGTTCTCTAGGCTAATGCAATTAGCATTGAGTTGAACAGAATATTTCAGCTACTTGCTAGAGAGACTCATTATACTTTACAGTAAACTATGCCTTTTCACCTTATGGTCTTTAAATTTATTTTATAATCATCAATCTAATAGACTCCTATAAATAGTGATATTTCACATACTAGTAGAAAATTTAAGTATTTTTAAATCAAATACTGATTTTCTTCTACAAGCGTGAACCCCTATGTTGTATATAAAGTGAAGTTGTTTTCAGAGACACTTGTTAAAATTCAAGTTTCTGAACTCTAGCAACAGAAATCCTTATAAAAGGGGATTTAGGATAAGGCCTAGGACTGCATTTTTAACAAGATTCATGATTCAGAAGCAAAGCATTCTGTAGACCACACTTGAAGAAAAACTGCAGTGTAACAGGACTAATACCTGTGTCTTAGATTAACTGACTATATTAGACTTTTTGTTCTAAATAGTTAATATGTTTCTGAAAAAATTATCTGCATCTGCATTAAGAAAATTGTTTCCACATCAGATTATAATTTTAAATGTGCCAATAATTTTTTGGTTAAAAGATTAGAAACGAATTATCAGGGTAAGACATAGATGTTATTTCCAACAAACTATGTAAACTTATAAGATCTATATTCAACAGCGGACATGGCAAGTAAAAACATTTCATTCACTAGACAATGGGCCTAGAATTGTGTTTCCAGTTTTAAAAGAAGGACCAAAGGTGAGCAGAACTTCTGCAATTCCTGACTTTTCTCCATGGCCAGAGATAAAATATGTTTACATATTTTAGCCCTGATAACAGAGGACTTTAGGCAATATTTCAAGTACTTACTTGTATCTCACCTAGATATAACCATCATCAATTACTACATACTAAGAATTTGTATGTATCTAGAATTACTTTCACAAAACAAGGATACATAAAATCCCTATTCATATTTAACTTAGACATTCTTTATTTATCTATTACCCTAAAAATTTTAAGGCAGCTTTTCCCAAATTTATAACTGTTTTAACAAACTACCATTCTCTTCTTGAATTTCAAGAGTTCTTTTGTGCTTTTATACCATATATTTATACATATATTAAAAATTTATATTTACACCATATATTAAAATAGAAAAAAAGTATGAATAAAATTAAAATACCATATATTAAAATTTATACCATATATTAAAATAGAAAAAAAAGTATGAATAAAATTAAAATATTTATTTGTAGTAAATATAGTATGGTTATTTACTTATTATAATTTCATATTGAGATTTAGTGGTTTGAAAAAGTTAATTATGCCATTGTTTATTCTAATGTTCCTTTTGGATCCAGTCAGAGGGTGGAGTGCTGTCCTATGACCATGGCAAGTCTATAAACGCATGCTTTTTTTTCTATGGTGAATGTTGAGATTTCGAGCTCTGTCTAGGACTGGCTGGATGTTATGTATTTCTGTTTTTTTCCTTTAGGAAGGCTGCATTTCCCAGCATCCATGCCCCCTGACTCTGGGTAGGGCAGTATAAGAGTTCTGATCAATGGAATATACACAGAAATAATGTTTATTCCTTCCAGGCCTACCATCTAAAATATTCCATGTGATCTTACATGCTGTCTGCCTTCACTCTTTGTCCAGCAGATGGAGCAGATTTAGGGAACAATATACAAAGCCTTAAGTGATGAAATAACCACCTGTTGAAATATTGCTTCAGCAAGAAATAACATGTATTGTTTTACAGCATGTAAGATCATTTGGAATAAGTCTTTGAGACACTGAGGTCTGAAAACGAATAGAGAAAGTAAATTAAGATCTGACTTAACTAAAACACTATATAAAATTATCTTCTACTGATGAGTATCAACTCTCTGCTCAATAAGAAATTATGACTATACAAGACCTGAAGACAAAATTCATTGGACCCATATTAATTCACTAGAAAAGACTGTTTGAATTGTATTTAAGAAGAAAAAAAAAAAACCCTACATATCTTAACATGAGCGCCTTTTGGAGCTCAAGTCAAGATGACTATGTGCTGCTCTAGCTAAGCATCATTAAACAAGACCTGACCCACAGGATAGAGGAATATCTGCTCTACAATACCTACAGTTTCTATAGTCACAAGAAATAACATTCTTACAATCTATAAAGCAACTGTCCAAAGGAGATTCACAGAATGTATGTTAGAAGCAGAATTTTTAATTGACATGCCCAAATAGCATTTAAAGGACACTTTTTGATACTGGGGAAAAAAAATGCATGTTTAACCTAACCAAATGGATAAGGGAAACATATGCTGTATTAATACAAAATCACTATATACAAAAAGTAGAAAACACATTCCAACACCAACTCACATAAACACACACACACACACACACACACACACACACACACACACACACAGAATTGTTTCAGGATCAAATGTTTACCTTTGTAGTACAACAAAAATATAATGTTCTAAAGAATAATTATGTCACTGAAAAAATGATGTTGGTAGAAATGGTATACAAGCCACTGAACTGAAGTGGAAACAATAATAAATCAGGTTTATAGAAGGCCTGGGCCAAACCTGGCTCTGTCACTCTTTAGATGTAAAGAGAAAGATGTGAGAAAGTCAGAGACCATAGGTATTAAATGCTTGGAGCTGCAGTCTCTATTTGCCACTAACAAGCTGTTTGACTTGGGAGAGCTATTTTATCTATTTCCTCAGCTATGGAATAAAGAGAAGATAACACGTTTTTCACGGATCATTAAGAGGATTAAGTCATATCACACATATTAAGTACTTAGGCCTTGGGTGAAAGTAAATATTAATAAATACTGGATATTATGCTAATGTTATATCTCCATAACTAAGAGCCATATTATCCTTACTTGAAAAATAATAAATTGCAGAAGATAATTGATATAATTTCTTTCAATTACTATAGTCCGAGTCTATATCTATCCTTTAAAGTCAAATATCCGCTTGAAAAATAAAAACTCTAAAAGACATATTTTAAGTAATGACTTTCAAAAGATTCTATAAGATGGTCTGGTCTGCTATTGGGATTGACTTAAAGAAAATAAGTGACATAATAAGGCACTAGTAATTCCAATTTTTTCAGCATTTAGAAGTGTGATGGTATTTTGATTTATGCATTATCCTTCATGACTCATACCCTAATTTGAACATAGAATGTAATAAGATAATTGTCAGGCAACCATTTAAATTAAGAATATGTCATATTTAATGAGTCTTATAGAGATAAATAATTATTTCAATCACACAAATTTGAATGGGTCTAGAATGTACATGTTAACCCTTCATTTTGCAGCTTAAAGTGATGTACTTTCTGTGCTTCTAAACTGTCAGCAACTTAAATTTCCTTCTCATTCAGAAGAAAGCATTTCTACCAGAGGTAGCAACAATGAAAAATGACACGAGCACTATAATGTGGACTTTATTTCAAACTAAATGAAGTAGCTTCAATTGGAAATTCCATAATTTAGTAAATCTTGCTTTGTGTTTACAAATGCTTATTCAAACAAATCCTCTACTAAGACTCAATTATAAGCGAAGAGCTCAAGATGTTGAATCACTAAAATCATTGAAAGTTCAGTTCTAATTATACTTTTGATTGGTTTTAAGTGATTATAACATAAAAATGGGGTTTTAATATACCAAGACACAATATGTAAAACATTGTGACATGAAGGAATTGTTTTCTTAATTCAGGATTCTATTTATTGCAAGAAGCTTACCTCCTGCGTACATAACAGCCAGCATAATGGATGATATCCATGCTATTTCACTGTAGGTAGTATGGAATATTTGCTGAATTTCTTTGAAGAATACGGTGACGGCTTTGGGGAATGCGTAGGAAAATCCAATGGAGATAAAAGCTGCTCCAACCACAATCCAGCCCCATCCTCCATCTGGAGGTGGATGCAGAGGCGGGGCACTTGACATTGGTGGCATTTCTGCTCCTCTAATGGAAATTCAAGTAACCTATATTAAAAAAATGAAATAACGCTTTAAACTTTATTTCCCCTTTTGTTTACCACTCTTGATAGTGACTAATACAGTATTTTCTAGTTCAAACTAAAATACGATTTTTCATGAATATTTTTCATACTTATACTCAGAATATATACCGAAAAATTGATGCAAGTTATATATCTTTGATTATTATAGGCTAAATATTGAAAGAATTTAATTTGATTATTGAAACAAAAATTACTCAAAATGAAGTTAAGAATTTAGATCTGAACTGAAGTACCATGTTACACTATACATCAGACATATCTCTAAGATATATCTCATACATATTCTACTTCAGTTACCAGTTGTTTTAACCTCATTAATCAACACATAAGATCTCATTTTTCCTTCCTGTTTAAGGCTAGGCCAATGAATGAAATGATGCTTGCATAGCCTTTTGACATGATCTACTGGCTTTTTTCATTGCTTTCTATTGTCTACCCTTTTTGATGATTGTAGAGAAATTCTAACCCACTATTTTTTTTTTTTTTTTTTTTTTTGAGATGGAGTCTGGCTCTGTTGCCCAGGCTGGAGTGCAGGGGTGCAATCTCGGCTCACTGCAACCTCCGCCTCCCAGCTTCAAGTGATCCTGCTCCCTCAGCCCCCCTAGTAGCTGGAATTAGAGGCAGGCATCACCATACCCGGCTAATTTTTGTATTTTTGGTACAGATGGTGTTTCACCATGTTGGCCAGGCTGGTCTTGAACTCCTGACCTCAGGTGATCCACCCTCCTCAGCCTTCGAAAATGCTGGGATGCTGAGATTACATATGAGAGCCACTGCACCCAGCCCCCACTATTTTTTAAAAATAAAAATTATAGGCCGGGCGAGGCGGGTGGATCGCAAGGATAAGTTTGAGACCAGCCTGGTCAATATGGCAAAACCTCAACTCTATTAAAAATGCAAAAGTTAGCTGGGTGTGGTGGCACACGCTCGTAGTGCCAGCTCCTCGGGAGGCTAAGGCAGAAGAATCACTTGAACCTGGGAGGTGGAGGTTGCAGTGAGCCGAGATCATGCCACTGCACTCCAGCCTGGTGACAGAGCAAAACTCCGTCTCTAAATAAATAAATAAATAAATAAATAAATAAATAATATTTAAGTTATAAAACATGATGCTTTGTTATACATATTCATAGCAAAATGATTACTACAGTTAACCTTATTAATATACCCCTTTCCTCATAGAGTTACCGCTTTTCTTTTTTGTGCTCACAACACCTGAAATCTACACTGTTGGCAAATTTACAGTATATTATACAGTATTACTGACTATACTTATCCTACAAAACTGCAACTTTGAACCCTTTACCAAACATCTCTCTGTTTCTTCACTTCCCCAACCCTGGTAACCAACGTCTGTTCTCTGCTGCTGTGAATTTGACTGTTTTGGATTTCACATACAAATGAGATCAGGAAATACTTGTCTTTCTGTGTCTGGTTTATCTCACTTGGTATAATGTCCTCTAGGTTTATCCATGTTGTCACAAATGGCAGATCTATCTGGCTACTCCTGAATTCGATCAACAACTACATTTTCTTTCTTTTAATTTCTAACATTATAAAGTTATATTATAAAAGAGGGCTCTCCAAACTTTTCTTGTATCCTAACACAGTTATTAATAATTTTGCATATTTCTTTTCATTATTTTTCTATATTCAAAGATTTCTGATTAATTGAAATAATGTGGTGATCCTACAAATTACAGATACAATTGTGAACACTGCTTTTTTCACATTATGATTTTTTAATTAATTGCCTTTTTTACTAATTTTCACCTTTTGGCTATACAATTTTTACACAGTATGTAAAATACAAAAAGTATAAAACACAATTGCCAAATAAAGCTGGGAGTGACGGCTCACACCTGTAATCTCAACACTTTGGGAAGCTGAGGTAGGAGGATATCTTGAGTCCAGGATTTCAACACCAAAGCAACATAGTGAGACCCACCGCTTGACAAAAAAAAATCTTAAAAATTAGCTGGGTGTGGTGGTGTGTACATGTAGTTTCCAGTTACTCCAGAGGCTGAAGGGGAGGATCGTTTGAGCCTAGAAGTTCAAGGATGCAGTGAGCTCTGATAGAGCCAGTGCACACCATCCTGGGTGACAGAGAGAGGCCCTATCCCTAAAATTTTTTTTTCACTAAAATGAAATAGCTAAATAAGACTTTTAATTGCCACAATAATTTATATAGAAAATACATCCTTTTTAATCGTTTTGTTTTTTCTTATAAATATTTTACATCTTATTTATATAATCGTATATTAAAAATTAACATTTTTATATATTTACTTGTATCTATTAAATATTTATGGGTACAATGTGAGACTTTGATATCTGTTTATTTTTTTAAAAGCAGTCTCAAATTATTCTTTTACAGGAAGTACTGGTATAAATGATAAATATACCTACAATTCTATTAGACAATGTAGTGAAAAAAATTTTGGGAATTGTTAAATGGTATGAGAAAGGCAAATCCTTTCGATTTTTCCAAGAAAATACAATAAAGTAAATTTAAAGTTATTCCTGACTAAATACACACAGACAAAATATGGCAGTAGATACAGTGGCATTAAGTTGATGGAATAGTTTCAAGAGTTTAAATCACTCGTCTTATTGAATTAATGCATGATACTAAAAGTAACCTATAATGTAATATATAGGTGTACAAAAATGGATAAAGGGATCTCAATAAATATTGTGTACTTATTATGCTAAATAAATGCTTTTATCTTTAGTAAGTATTTATTCAGTTTTGTTTCAACAAAAACCTTTAAGGTATTTTTTCTATTTTTTTATATGTGACAAATTTCAGAAATATTGACAAACCTGACCCAAGTGAAATAGTAATGGCAGGGACTGTATTTTACTAATCACAGCTGACTTTACAAATTATATAAATAGAATTAGGAATAAGACTATGGAGTATAATGCAATTTATGGAGGAAAAAAACTCAGCATTTTTATTATCTCCTCTTTGCATATCTATATTATTTTTATGGATCAAAATGGTCAAAGGTATCCAATTTTCAAAAAATGAAGAAAATAACTTGAAAGATTATTTCCATTGGATACATTTGTATGTCAGAAGCCTATCAAAAAAAAATGTCATGGAAACTATAGTGACAAGGTCAGATGAAAGGCTTTAACCACAAACAAATAATGCAAATAATGTCGATCCCAGCCAATCACAATCATCGGGGCAAAGCCACTTCTATAAGTTAATGTTGTGCAAATGCTAAAATTGCTAAAATCAACCCTAAACACCACACCTCTCAAGAATTATTTTGAGATGGTTTGTATGTCTTCAGTATGTGTACAGTCTGCTTTTGTAATCATTTTTGCTTTCTTGGAAACAGGAAAATTATCTGTCTTCTATCTATTCATCTATTAATTTGAAGATCGGTTTATTTCTCCTTGGTCATCAGTTAACCTAACTTGATGAGTTTACAGCACATGTGCATTGGAAATAGTATCTTTGAAGATGTATAATATTTAAGGAAAAAATAAAACGAAATAAATATTGTAAATATTAATGAAACCAGCTGAAAATAGCAAAAGAAATTTGAAAGTGGGCTAAAGAATCTGAGTCTCTATATTACTAAATTTTATTACAATATTTTAAAGTACCTATTTTATTGCTTGAAAATTTACAAAAGAAACCCTAGAAGAATACTGAAGAAATACCAAAGGACATTTATGTGGTAAACTACACTTTGTTGTATAATCAGCATGTAAAAACAGTTATGAGGCTCAAAGTCCTCACTCTGCAGTTTTCCTGCTTGCATAAAGGAAACTAAACCCTCTTTTATTACTAATTCATGAGTTTAAACTATTGTCATTTTTATCACATCTGCTATAGTAAACATTGAGAAATACAACTGGATGATTTATTTTTCACTTACTTCGAAGATCATAAGTAACATTTCCAAGCAATCTTAAACCCATATTTTAAAATAATGATATCAATACAAATATTGTAATTTATTAATATTCAAATCATGATATAAATACAGATACTGAAACTTATTAATGATGTTGGGATTTCCATTTTACAGACAGGAAACTATGCCCATAGGAAAGCAAAGAGTGTGTGTAGGCTCATACAATAAATAGATGTCAACACTGGTATAAATTTTATGAATTAGAATTTTCTCAGCATTTAAATATGCCCCAACTTAAGAAAAATATCACTCTTATATTAAAATAATTTGAACTTATATGCCCATTAAAAGGCATATATATATTATATAAATATACTTATTAGTGATATTTTTCTT